>NC_035447.2:3919963-4035003 GCF_002127325.2 Helianthus annuus | reverse complement strand
ATATTAAAACATCCATTAGTGATGTAGTGCCTACGGGCCAACCATATTAAACATCCATTAGAGGTGTAGTGCCTATGGGCCATAAAATTGTCTTATAAGAACAAAAGGCAGTAGTAGTCTATGACTCTCTGTCAGAAGAGATAAAAGAACTACGGTTCAACTCTCTATGCCTTTGATTCTCTGAAATCTCGGCTAACATTATAAAACATCATCAAGACTAGGCTTTATGCCGCCAATACTATTTATATAGTTGAAATAGGAGATATTCAGATCCTAATATATAATGAAATAATAAGTTAACCAGATATGGTCTCTGTACCATGGTTGACAAATTGTCATAAAAGACAATTTTATAATAATCTCCTAAATTAAAATTTTGTTATCTTCTGTAACAGATTCAAGTTACAATGGCGGATCCCAATGGAGAGAACAGCCACACAAACGAAGATGACTATGACAATGCGTCAGTACATTTGACAGGCGCACAGCTAAAGGCTCTGATCAACAATGCTGTTCAGGCAGCTATTGATCGTCAACATACTGAGTCTCAAGGCAGAACTGTGTCAAAACCACCCTCTAAACCAAAGACACACTCCAAACCACCCTCTGAACCTAAGAAAGATGACGACAAGCATTCGTCTACTGAGCACAGCGTTCACCGCGATAGAGAATATACTGATGCGTCCAGTGCTAAGGGTTGCACCTACAAATACTTTGTATCATGTAAGCCCCGTGAATTTACAGGGGAGAAAGGTGCGGTTGACTGTATCACCTGGCTGGACGAGATGGACACGATTGTGGACATCAGCGGGTGCGCTGAGAGGGACGTGGTTAAGTTTGTGTCCCAGTCATTCAAGGGCGAGGCCCTGGCGTGGTGGAGAGCTCTGGTGCAGGCTTCAGGTAAGTCTGCCTTGTACAAAATGTCATGGGGGGAGTTTATTACCCTCATAAAAGAAAACTACTGCCCTCAGCACGAGGTTGAGAAGATTGAGGCAGATTTTGTCTCACTAGTGATGACAAACCTGGATTGTCAAGCATATCTGACTAGTTTTAACACTATGTCACGACTGGTGCCATATCTTGTGACACCAGAACCACGAAGGATTGCCCGATTCATTGGGGGCTTAGAGCCGGCGATCAAGGCCAGCGTAAAGGCCTCTAGGCCAACGACCTTCAGGTCAGTTACTGACCTCTCCTTGTCTCTTACACTTGATGCTGTCCGTCTGAGGGCACAAAGGAGCAAGGAGGCTGAAAAGCGAAAGCGTGAGGATGATACCTCACGAAAGTCCGGTAAAAAGCACCGTGGAAACGGTGAGGGCAAGAAAGGGTCGGAGGCAAGGAAGGAGGGGCAAGCTGATGGAAGACCTCACTGCAAGGTCTGCAAGAAACCTCACTCCGGGAAGTGTAGGTTTGCGTCTGGTTCACAGTCGCAACAAAAGACTCCATCCTGTGGGCTATGCAAGTCCAAGGAGCATAAGACAGTGGAGTGCAAAAAGATTAAGGATGCAACCTGCTTTAATTGTAACGAAAAGGGGCATATAAAGAGCAATTGCCCGAAGTATGCCAAGAAGGCGGAGGAGACTAAGAAATCAAATGCGAGAATTTTTCGCTTGGATGCAAAGGAAGCGGTCAAGGACGACACTGTGCTTACAGGTACTTTTCTCGTAAATAATATATTTGCAAGAGTACTGTTCGATTCTGGCGCTGATAAATCCTTTGTAGACCAGAAATTTTGCCAACTACTAAATATGCCAATCAAAACCCTTGACGTGAAATACGAAGTAGAATTAGCAGACGGAACGATAGAAACCGTCTCTACCGTTCTAGAAGGATGTGAAATATCCATTAGGAACCATTCTTTTCCTTTATCTCTACTTCCTTTCAAACTTGCGGGTTTTGACATCGTGCTAGGCATGGACTGGTTATCCCATAACCAGGCCCAAATCATTTGCGGCAAGAGGCAAATAGTTTTAAAGACTCCGAGTGGTGAATCTCTTACCATTCGAGGGGATACGCAATACGGATTGCCCGAAGACGTATCTATGCTGAAAGCTTCAAGGTGTTTGAACAGAGGCTGTGTAATTTACATGGCTCAGGTGATAATTGAAGAACCAAAGCCGAAGATCGAGGATCTTCCTGTCATTTCTGAATACCCCGAGGTTTTTCCTGAAGAACTACCTGGTTTGCCACCAGATAGACAAGTGGAGTTCAGAATTGACATCATTCCTGGAGCAGCTCCGATAGCAAGAGCACCTTACAGATTAGCGCCAACGGAAATGAAAGAACTAAAGACCCAGTTGGATGAACTGCTGGCGAAAGGTTTTATCAGACCTAGTTCATCTCCCTGGGGAGCACCAGTTCTGTTTGTAAAGAAGAAAGACGGATCAATGCGGTTGTGCATTGATTACCGTGAGCTGAACAAAGTTACCATAAAGAATAGATATCCTTTACCAAGGATCGATGATCTATTCGATCAGCTGCAAGGAGCAAGCTACTTCTCCAAGATCGACTTAAGGTCGGGTTATCATCAACTAAGGGTCAGAGATGAAGATGTACACAAGACTGCATTTAGGACTCGCTATGGTCATTACGAGTTCCTAGTGATGCCTTTTGGGCTCACAAATGCACCGGCTGCGTTCATGGATCTCATGAATCGCGTTTGCAAGCCGTACTTGGACAAATTCGTCATAGTCTTCATCGACGATATCCTTATCTATTCCAAGAATCAAGCTGACCACGAGAAGCATCTCCGTTGCATTCTCGAATTACTACAACGTGAGAAACTCTACGCCAAATTCTCGAAATGTGAATTCTGGCTAAGAGAGGTTCAGTTTTTAGGACACGTTGTGAGTGAGCGTGGTATCCAAGTGGATCCCGCTAAGGTAGAGGCAGTCATGAACTGGCAAGAGCCAAAGACGCCTACCGAGATTCGTAGTTTCCTGGGATTAGCAGGATACTACCGGAGATTTATTGAAAATTTTTCAAGGATTGCTGCGCCCTTGACTTCCTTGACCAAGAAGAAAGAAAAGTACATTTGGGGCCCGAAGCAGCAAGAGTCCTTCGAAATACTGAAGCAAAAGCTAAGCAACGCACCTGTGTTGACACTACCGGAAGGTACAGATGAATTCGTAGTTTACTGCGATGCATCACATACAGGCATGGGTGTGTGCTTATGCAGAAGGGCAAAGTGATTGCCTATGCTTCAAGGCAATTAAAGGTGCATGAAAAGAATTACACCACCCATGATTTGGAGTTGGGTGCCGTTGTATTTGCACTGAAGTTGTGGAGGCATTACCTTTATGGTATTAAATTTGTGATTTATTCAGATCACAAAAGCCTTCAGCACCTGTTCAACCAGAAGGAGTTGAACATGAGACAACGCCGTTGGATGGAAACCCTGAATGATTATGACTGCGAAATCAGGTACCATCCCGGCAAGGCGAATGTAGTCGCCGATGCATTGAGCAGGAAAGAAAGGGTAAAACCCATTCGAATCAATGCCAAGAGCATTGAAGTTAAAAATAATTTGATTGAAAGGATATTGGCTGCACAGCGAGAGGCTGTGTTGGAAGCTAATTATCCTAATGAAAAGCTGGGAGTAACTGAGGAGCAGTTGACTCTTAGCAAGGATGGAATTCTTAGGCTGAATGGACGTATATGGGTTCCGATTTATGGGGGACTACGAGATGTTGTTCTCCAGGAAGCCCATAGTTCCAAATACTCAGTCCATCCTGGTGCTGATAAGATGTACCAAGACTTAAAGGCAAATTATTGGTGGATAGGCTTGAAAAAGTCTGTAGCCGCCCATGTAGCAAAGTGCTTAACTTGTGCTCAAGTTAAAGCCGAGCACCAAAAGCCGTCTGGCTTGCTACAACAGCCTGAACTTCCCGAGTGGAAGTGGGAATGTGTAACTATGGACTTCATAACCAAGTTACCCAAGACCAGGAAAGGAAATGATACAATATGGGTCATAGTCGATAGGCTGACTAAATCAGCTCACTTTCTACCCATCAAGGAGACATATAGCT
Organism: Helianthus annuus; assembly: GCF_002127325.2. NCBI lineage: Eukaryota > Viridiplantae > Streptophyta > Magnoliopsida > Asterales > Asteraceae > Helianthus > Helianthus annuus. The sequence goes on along the minus strand of NC_035447.2, from coordinate 4,030,975 downwards.
CCGATATGTTAGCCCAACTTTATGTTGATAAGATTGTAGCCTTACACGGCATACCTGTGTCTATTATCTCCGACAGGGATACTAGATACACATCTCACTTCTGGAAGAGTTTCCAGCAATCTTTGGGCACGCGTTTGAATTTTAGTACGGCTTACCATCCACAGACGGACGGTCAAAGTGAGCGCACTATCCAAACGCTAGAAGACATGCTTCGTGCATGTGCGATCGATTTAGGTGGTAACTGGGATAAAAACCTACCCCTGATCGAATTCTCCTACAATAATAGCTACCACACCAGCATAAAGGCTGCGCCTTTTGAGGCATTATATGGTAGGAAATGCAGGTCGCCTGTTTGTTGGGCGGAAGTAGGAGAGGTCCAATTATCGGGACCAGAGATTGTTTTCCAGACGACGGACAAGATTGTCCAGATCCGGGAACGTCTCAAGGCTGCCCGCGATAGGCAGAAGAGCTACGCTGATCCAAAGCGTAAGGATTTTCACTTCGAAGTGGGTGAAAAGGTATTACTTAAGGTGTCACCCTGGAAGGGGGTGATGCGTTTCGGCAAGAAGGGCAAGCTGAGTCCGAGATACATAGGGCCTTTTGAGGTCATTGAACGAGTCGGATCAGTTGCCTATAAACTAAACTTGCCTGAAGAGCTCAATGGAATTCACAATGTGTTCCACATCTGCAATCTCAAGAAGTGCTTCGCCGACGAATCGTTGGTGATTCCACACACAGATGTGCATATAGATGAGAGCTTAAAGTTCATAGAAAAACCCTTGTCGATTGAAGATCGACAGGTGAAGAAGCTTCGCAGAAAGCACGTACCGATTGTAAAAGTCAAATGGGATGCTCGTAGAGGTCCTGAATATACGTGGGAAGTCGAAGCTACAATGAAAGAAAAATACCCCTATTTATTTGAGTAAATCTCGGGTCGAGATTTATTTTAAGGGGGTGAGGATGTAACACCTCGAATTTTTGTGTCCAATGATGTGTTAACACGTGTCATTTGTTTACACGTGGCATTTATAATAAATAAAGGACTAATTCTGACAAACCTTGAAAGTATATAAATTCGAGGGTTATAAATGTCAACAAGGGTAAATATACTGTATAGTATCCCTAAATAATGCTTAAACCTTCAAACGAATAAATTAAAGATCGTACAAAAATAAAACGCGGAAGAAAGTGAGAGATTACAAACTACAGGGGTTAACTGTGTCAACATGTTTAATAACACCTCTGAGTGACCCTTTAACGTTCCCAAGACTTTGTAACGGTATTATACCCTCACTAAAATAATATATATGAATTTCGCGAAGTTTCGATATGAAACGAGAAAGTTACGATCGAATTCGTAGAAGAAGGGTTAAAAGCGTCAACAGTGAAAGTTAAGGCTTTCCAATATAATTAATAAATAAACCGGGGACTTAATAATGCGGGTAATTAACACGAGGCCCCTATCGGTAAATAACCGAGGGCCAAACCGCAAAGTTACCCCTTCAGAACCGAAAGGCCAGGTAAATCATTACGAAAGATTTCGTTATTAATGGCCCGATTCTGTAATGATTATAAAAGATTTGAAAAATTCTGAAAACATAACCCCACGCGACCCGCGTAAGGGTTCAACCTAAGTTGAGGCGGGCCGCGAGCTCCCTCTATTACGCGTCTGATTCTTAACCTTTAGGCGACCCGCGTAAAAGAGCATGGGAACTCCCATGCGGGTCGCGTAAAGTGCCCAGATGCAGAAACCTTGTAACTACTTGGCTTTTGGCACTTTTGAACGATCATTTGATCAATTATGGCAGCATGGGTGCCCCCTACTCGACCCATACACCCTAGGACACATGCCATTCATCCCATTTCAGTTGTAGAGTGATGTGGAGTGATCTTGAGCTTGGTCTTTGGCTATAAATAGCAAGGCATATGTTCATAAGTTCACCACAACACAAACACTCTCATCTGACTATTTCTAAGGCATACAAGTCTTCTTCTCTGCTATATATTCAAGCCTTAGCTTCTGTAAGTTACTTTGATCATTCATACTTCAGTTTTTGCTTAGTTCTTAGCTAAAAAAACTCAACCGTCGTAACTAACGGTTGTCATTGCAATGTCTTGCAAATGATTCAGTCTTATGACGAATCAAAAATGGTTATGAGTTGGTATTTATGTGGGTATTAAACCTCTAAAATGGTTCCCCCTGGTCACCACTCTAACTATGTCAATTATCGGGTCAAACGTGCGGTTAAAAAGTCAACAGAAAGCTATTTTGGCGATTTAAGCATAATCTGTAATATACATGTTATGGAACCTGTTTTGACAATCATAAAACTTGATAATAAGTATATAAACTTGTTTGCGCTCGTTTGAATCGATCATTTACTATGTAGAACCGGTTCGGAGCCGAAAGTCGCAAAAGTTTGACTTTTGCTTTGACTTCAGTTCTGACCCGTTTTAGTGAGGTATAAATATACCTTAGGACTCTCTTAGGACCAGGTCACGTGTTGGTATAAACCTCTGTGGTCGGTTCATGAGTTATCCGAGCCTTTTACGTATTTCCGTCATTCGCCTAAAAGTTGACCGTAACGGCCTTTTAAAATTAAAACGAGTATTTCGGACACGTGAACGGACCAAAACCTTGCTTAGTAAATTATAAGCATGTCCCTGAAGTTTCACGTCAATCCGAGGTCTAGAATGAGAGTTATGCTAAAAGATGCACTTTTAAGAAAGTTTTGTATTTAACGGCGCAATTAGCATAACGCCCATCTAACCCAAGTTTTCGTCACCAAAACTTTTACCCACTGAGGTAAAATAATATTTTGGGAATTTTAAAGATTTTTAATAATTTTTACCTTGCTCATAACCTGCGGTTATGGCTACGGTTCGGTAAATACCGAATATGCCCTTTTCGGCCAAAACGGGAGTTCTACAAGGTCTTTTGACCCGATTCCAGTTGCCACTGATTTTAAATAATAAATAAAGTATTTTAAACTTTACAAACTGTTCGGGAAACTCAGATTTCCTGTAGAACCCGAAAAGCTCTTTAAAAGTCTTTAAAATGACCGAAAAGCCCCTACGGGGCATAATATTAACTTAAACTCGTTACGGGCATTACGGAAGGTATCCTACTGATACCAAAAATACTTTTAAGGCATATTGACTTAAGAAATAAGCGTAGGACACTTATGGTTAACCGTTTCGCCTATTTGCGCACACGGTACGGCTCATGGAACTAGTTTTCGTGCAATAGCCGATACGGGTCAAATTATATTATTTGAACCCCAAAATCCAGAGTATGAACTATAAACCCATATAAAACGAGTCTCTGAACTTGTTGGGTCCAAATCATACTCCATTCTCGGTTTTCGCCTTTTCGTGCGAATTAACCATATCTATATATCGGAATCAACCGGTTTAAGCTACGGCTAATACAAGGACCGTTAGGATTCTAAGAGGTTAATTAAAACCTTCGTTCCAGATTAGGAGCCCCAGTAAAAGCTATCGGTGACTTGATCTAAATTAAGGATTAATACTTGCAAAGGTAAATACTTTTGACTTATTTCCCCTATATGGGCTTGGGTTACGGTATATTAATACCGCTTGATTGAGCACTATATTCGTCCACCGCTTAGGTGGATAACTAAACAATATGATTGGCTCATTTAAACAGTTTTGTTGCTTATAAGCCTTTGGGGGGTTTAATGACCGTTGTCCCGGATATCCTTGGCATCATTTTACGAAATGGCCACGACCATCGACATCCCGGTGTAGGCGTACACCCGGTATAAAGTGTCGACATTAAAACTAAAAGACGTAGCCGTTGGTTTCTGTACTACGGTTTTACGCAAACGTGGTGTGTCTATAAATCTTTAACCCGGCACGACCCGGGCTACTGAACGCATAAAAGAACATGTAAAACGTTCACAAGATTATTATAATTTTCCCAAGTTATAAAAGAGTTTGTGCCTTGTGCATTCAAATCAATTTAATAAACATTTTCAAATGTGTCAGTTGAATGTATTTACCAGTGTAAACTGACGTATTTTCCCCAAAAAGATTAAGTGCAGGTACCTAAACGTAATTGGCTGGTATTAGCTCCCTAGCGTCGGGATAAGCCTCGCAAGCTTGATTGCAGTATCTAATGGAACAATACCTTACTTTTATTTTCGATCCACTGTGGATATTCAACTCTGTAATACATTGATATTATGATCAGAGGTTGAAATTTATATATTTAAATTATGCTTCCGCTGTGCATTATATAATTGTGTGGTTTGACTATATTGTTGCCAACATCGTCACGGTAATCCCCCACCGGGCCCACCGGTGAGACACGTGGAAATCGGGGTGTGACAAAAAGGTGGTATCAGAGCCACTGATCAAGCCACTGATTTAAGCCTGTTAAGTCTTTTGAAAATACTTAAAATTTCCAACTGTCATTCTATGAATATATGTTTTATTATCTGACTAATTGGGTATAGTATGAGCAGAGCTTTATAGGCTAGCCAATGTAGCAAATAATGCAATTCTTGACCTAAATTTTAGTAACTTTATTATCCAAAAGTCTAGAAGTCTTATTCAGTAAATAAATAAACTTACAAATAAAACCTAGGGTATTTTAAATTTTAGTTGTCTTGGTAATTAAACAGTATGAAATGATATTTCAAAGTTTTTTATCAAAATTGCTATAACTTCTGACTTAGTAATTATATTATGTTAAACAGCATGAGTAATTTGTCTGATGCCCTTCAAAACTTAAATCTCTATCCAGTAAGAATAGCGGTTACCAGAGATTTCAATAGGTATATAGCAGACAAAGAAGAACCTATAGAATTCAACGCTGTATCTCTCGAAAAACCCACGCCTAAGAAAATAGAAATCGGGGAAAGCTCTAGGCAAATTGAAGGATTACCATCCCAGGAAGAATTAGATTTTTCATTTACAGATTACAATTCTATTAAATCTGTTAATGAAAAACAGCTAATAGATGTAGAACCAGCTATTCCAAACCCTTCAACCCACTCGCGACCTTTCAAAATAGACGAATGGTTGACCAATGAAATACAGTTACAAAACAATCCCTATAAGCTTTTTCCTCAGTTCGATCCAGAACCAAAATCCACTAATAAGTAACGAGAATATAGCTAGACTCTGCCACTTTGACTAAGAACTAATGAATATTGGGAATAAGATCTAAGAAATTGAGGAATAGATCTTCTAAGAGGAAACACCGTTATTAGAATATCATTTACCAAAGAATAGGAGATTTATGGAACAAGGATTGTGTAATAATAGTCAAAATCAGTCTGTAAAATTTTTACGAATAAAATTTTGTAAGATAATGGTGTATAATAAGGTATATTATTATTTCGAGAAATCAATAGTTTTCCTATATAAAACTATATGATAATTTTGTGTATACTTGTTATTTATTTGATACTAATACAATTATATATATATATATACAATTAATTATCAGATGGAAAACGCAAATAATGAACCAGTTAATGAAGTTAATCAATCCGAGCAACAATCAGGGGATCAATATAGGACTAGGCAGGATATAGAAAATATTGTTGCTCAAGGGATAGCTAACACTATTCCAACAATGATAGCTCAAGGAATAGCCAACGCTATTCCAGCAATCATTGTTGCTGTTAAAAATCCAATAGAACCACAGCAAATCATTCCTAGCAAACGTATTTCTGAAGATAACTTCAGTAATAGCGTAAATGGAGGCAATGATCATGTTAATCATGATAAGGAACTAGGACAAGCTCCGCTCTCTAAGAAAAAGAAAGCTGCAACGCCTGGTTGCACTTACAAGGAGTTCCTTGCCTGCAAACCCGTAGAGTTCGCAGGCAATGAAGGGGCAACTGCGGCACTGCGTTGGTTAGAGAAAACCGAGGCAGTAATCAGAATAAGTAAATGTGTTGAGGAAGATAAGGTTATGTACGCTTCACACCTTTTCAAGGAAGAAGCGTTAGAATGGTGGAATACAGTGTTACAAGCTAAAGGAAGTGAAGTAGCTTATACCATGAGTTGGGAAGAATTTAAGCAAATAATAGAAAGAAAATTCTGTCCCGAATATGAAAAAGAGCAGATGGCGAATAAGTTTTTAAGTCACCGAATGGTAGATGTAGATTGTCGAGGGTATACTTCAAAATTCTTTGAGTATGCCAGAATTGTACCTACTTTGGCTTCGCCGGAACCGGTACTCATCTCTCGCTATATCTGGGGTTTGATTAGTGAAATTCGTGACATTGTCAAAGCTGCGAGACCCCGCACGATTGACGATGCGGTAGAATTAGCTAACACTCTAACTGACGGATTGGTACGCACTCGGGAAGAAAATAGGAGGAAGGATTTAGCCCAGAAAATTACCCAAGAATTTCATATAGGTAATAGTAACAATTTCAAGAAAAGAGACAACGGACGATTTTCCACTATCCCATTTTGCAATACCTGCAAGGGAAAACAATTTGGAAAATGCAGAGGATGCTGCAATTACTGCAAAATTCCAGGACATCAAGAAGAAGACTGCAGGAAAAAGAAGGCAATAACTTGCTACAATTGTGGAGAACCCGGACACTTCAGAACAAGCTGCCCGAAATTAGGCAATCCAGCAAACAAAAAGACGAAACCTGCAGAAGGGACTACCAAGAAAAACGCAAGAGCTTTTCAATTAACTACTCAGGAAGCTGAACTAATTCCTGACATCATAGTTGGTACGTTTTAGTTCACAAACATTTATGCAAGTATTATTTGACTCTGGTGCAAACCAAGGTTTTATAAATACTTTATTCTGTCAAACTCTTAACCTATCATTAGTCAAACTTAGGCAAATCTTTACAGTCGAAATAGGCAAAAAGGAAAATATAGAACTCTCAGGTCATAGAATTTTTCGCCAATCTAATTCCTATGAAATTAGCCGAGTTTGATGTTGTGTTAGAAATAGATTGAGTAGTAACCAACCCTGCTCGAATTCTCTATAATAAGAACTTTATAGAAAATCCAGGCACCCGCCGGAGAAGTATTTATGATTACAGGAAATAAACTACGTAAGGTCACATGATGAATCATGAAAGTATTCACTTAGATCCTGCTAAGATAGCAGCAAATCACTAAAATGGAAGATTTCGCAATCCCTAAATGAAAATTAGGAATCTTGTAAATTTAGCCAGATACTATAGGCAGTTTATTAAGGATTCTCTTAAATAGATATATCCTTAACTAAGCTAAAACAGTTAATTCTAAATAAGAACTTAAACAAAAAAAAGAAGCCTCTAGCATAAATTAACAAATATTCCAATCCTAGCCTTACCAGAAGAAACAGAAGATTTTAAAAGTATACGGTGATGCTTCAAAGCTAGAAATTGGATGAATGGTAATGCAACACAAAAAGGTAATTGTATATGCATCAAGGCAATTGCAAAAGCACGAAGAAAGCCATACCACTTGTAAACTTAAAAATTAGAAGCCACAAGTTACCCTTAAGATTAGGAAACATTATCTAAGTAAGTTTACTATCCATATGGGTCATAAGAATTTAAGATATATATTGGAGCAACAAAAATTAAACATGAGGAAAAGGAAATCCTCAGTGACTACGACTGTGATATTCAGTATCACGAAGAAAAGGCTGAAGACGGTTAAAAGAATTATACAAATAATAAACAAGAGCCGTCGAAGTTCGAGTTGGAGACAAAATGAAAGTATTTTCTTGGAAAAGAATTTATAAATTCGGTAAGAAAGAAAGCTAAGTCCAAAATACATAGGACCATTTCCAGTAGTCCAACGGATAGGACCAGTTGCTTATCGCCCATAACTACCAGAAGACCTAGTTGGAGTACATAATGTGTTCCATGTATTCAATCTCAAGAAAAGTTTAGCAAAACAAATCCCTGGTCGTACCTCTTCAAGATGTAGAGGTAAAAAAAAGGAAGTTTAAGTTCATAGAGAAACCCCTACAAATAAAAGATCGGAAGATTAAGTTTCTCAAACACAAACGACTAGTGCTAGTAAAAGTCAAATAGGAATCCAGGAGAGGACCAGAGTACACTTGGGAACTGGAATCAAAGATGAAGAGAAAGCACCCTCATCTATTTCAGTAAATCTCGAGGACGAGATTTTTTCTTAAGGTGGGGAGGATGTAACAACTGTCACTAAAATCCATAATTAGGATGGTAATTAGCTATTAAGAAAACCCTAATTGAGACACCCAAGTGATTCTACGCAAACCCTAAAATTTTCAGAATCATCAGAATCAGGATCAGGGCCCCTAAAACTCAGGGGGGGCAAAACCCTAGTTACGATTATCCTCATAACTATCTGTCAAATTCGAAATTTAAGAAACTGTCAACACAGCAAGCCTAGTTACACACGTAGCTACCCTATAAACATAGGTTACCCCTCGCGTAGCGCGACGCCCATGGGGGTACCCCTCGCGCTACGCGACGGGGGTCAAATTTCGTATATAAATAGGGGTGTCTGGGACTTGAATTTGAGAATTGAAACGACGTAAAACGTCAAAATATACGCTGAGTTATCAGCTATATACTACACAAACACACACAGATCTCGAATCGCTGCCGCAATCAGGGTATTAACTCGATCGCTATTACGATTCAACGTCCGATCGATTATAACTATCCAACGATAGTCCAGGTGCTGCTCAATTGAGCTTGTACTTTGATTATTCATCGTGATTTCGACTTGAATATCTGAGTGCTGTTCGAATTCGGACTATGCTCTGTTATTCGTTGTGAATCCGATTGAATTATTAAGTATTGCACTTGTTAATCGTTGTGAGGGTTTGATCTCGTGAATTGACGTAACTGCTGAATTAGTTACTAACCTGTTGTGTGTGCATTATTATTAAATTAGGTTAAATCAAGGCTAATCAGTAGGCTTATACCTTGCCCGTTAAATCTGCAATGTGAGTCATTCTTCTTTTATAAACTCTTTTCTCACAGTTTGTGAGCCAACTGTTTTACAATACTCCAAATTATTTTCAAAGTGTTATAATTACAGGGATTAAGTCGTGGTTATCTTAACCGCTGGTTAGTGGGGTATTGTGCACATTACTAATTTCTCACAGTTAGGCAATAATCCCTAACATAGGTTAGGCTAATAAGACCTAACAGTGACAAAACGTCACTAATTGGGTGACTGGACCCAATAGTGGTATGACCATCGTCACACGGGTGGCAAGACCAGATATTAATTAAGATACTGCCATAGTAATCGCTCTTATGCTGTAAATTATAACTATGTGTCATTTTATCAAAATGAATGATTCACTCAGTATTTCCCCGCTGACAAAACCTTTTTACAACATGTTTCAGGTGACCTACTGAATTAAGTACACGTGCTACGGAGCACTATCAAGCTTGAAGTGGTGGCTCAAATAAAATAAATAAACATGTTTGTAAAATAATGAAATTATGATATTTACGGGGTTTATCCTAAATGTAAATAAATAATACTCGGGCAAAATTTTCAAGTTTAAAACGATCCTGTTAAGACTTCCGCTATAAAAATAAATACCACGGGATTTTCTGTCCCGCGGCTCCCGAAACGGGTCAAACCGGGTCGGGGGCCGTGACATCAGTGTAACCTATATAAGCATTGTGGTTACAATGTACAATGATGACAATAACGTGTGATGCCCGCACGTGACATTACACGTTTTTTACTTTGTTACACACGGTACTTTCGTGACATTAACGTCATTATGTATATATAAGGTATGGCTCGATCCTTGTGGTGTAAAGTTGTAACAATATTTTAGACAATCGTGTAAAGTCGTAAAAGTAATCTAGTAATTAACATGTTTATACATAGATAAAAAATAGTATAATAATGTGTGGCGCTATGGTATAAAGTCGTAAAAGCAATTTAAATAAAATGAGACGTCAAGTTATTAAGTAGAAAAAGTTGGCGGATCAAAGTTGTCAATTACCAAAAGTTAAAAGTGAATGTGTAACTTACTTAGTTTGAAAGTGTGAAGTGAAAGAATTAAAAGTATAAGGGGTTAGAAAGTAAAAGTATTGGAGTTAGAATTCTAATATATGAAAATTGAAAAGAGATAAATGTTTAGAGACTAAATGTGTATTTATGTAAAAGTTAAGAACTTAAAAGACAAAAATCCACGGACTTTGCCTTTTAAGATGTTATAAAATTTAGTTAACAAAATAGAGGTGTCAAAATAGAAAATGTCACACAGAAGGGGCCAAAAAGAAAATGTGTTACAAAATATAAGGGGTCAAAAAGGAAATAACACTGATGAGCAAATAAGACAGAATATTAAGGGGTGAAAGTGATTACTTTTTTTAGGGGTGTGTTTAGGTCGGTGGCAAAAACCACCGACCTTTGTTTTTAAGAATATAGGTAATAGGGGGTTTTCTAAAAAAAATTGTGATTTTTCACTTTTAACCCAAAAGTTTACATCTTTTGTATTTTAACACTTTTAATTTGTATACTTTTAACCCAAAACTTTTCATCTTTTGTAATTTAGCCCAAAACTTTTTTATTTACATCTTTGGTCCCCCATACTTTTTATCTTTCACAAGTTTTTTGTTTTATTTTTCATTCTAAATTTTGCGAGTTAATATGTCGCAACGTGCGTGTGTGGTTCAAAGTTTACATCTTTTGTATTTTAACACTTTTAATTTGTTTACTTTTAACCCAAAACTTTTCATCTTTTGTAATTTAGCCCAAAACTTTTTTATTTACATCTTTGGTCCCCATACTTTTTATCTTTCGCAAGTTTTTTGTTCTATTTTTCGTTCTAAATTTTGCGAGTTAATATGTCGCAACGTGCGTGTGTGGTTCAACGTTTTTCGTCTATTATTTCACATTTGACAAGTATGTCTCAACGTGTCTATTTCCCCCCTTTGGCAAGTTCGTCGCAACGGACGGATCCTACATTGACTTAGTTATTCTTTTCTACGTTATTTTGCGAGTTAACACGGCGCAACGTGCGTGTGCGGTTCAACGTTTTTACTTCTATTTTTTCCATTTAACAAGTTCGTCGCAACGTGTGTGTCCTAAATCGACATAGTTATTTCTTTCATGTTATATGTTTCAGTCTTATTTCTCAATGTTGGTGCGAGTTAATATGTCGCAACGTGCGTGTGTGGTTCAAAGTTTACATCTTTTGTATTCTAACACTTTTAATTCGTTTACTTTTAATCTAAAACTTTTCATCTTTTGTAATTTAGCCCAAAACTTTTTTATTTACATCTTTGGTCCCCCATACTTTTTATCTTTCGCAAGTTTTTTGTTTTATTTTTCGTTCTAAATTTTGCGAGTTAATATGTCGCAACGTGCGTGTGTGGTTCAACGTTTTTCGTCTATTATTTCACATTTGACAAGTATGTCGCAACGTGTCTATTTCCCCCCTTTGGCAAGTTCATCGCAACGGACGGATCCTACATTGACTTAGTTATTCTTTTCTACGTTATTTTGCGAGTTAACACGGCGCAACGTGCGTGTGCTGTTCAACGTTTTTACTTGTATTTTTTCCATTTAACAAGTTCGTCGCAACTAGGGATGAGCATATCGGTTTCCGATGCCGAACCGATACCGATACCGCCTAATACCGATCCCGAATTTCACCCAAACTAGGTACCGATACCGATACCGAAACATGTCGGTTAGGTATCGGTACGGTACGGTATCGGTATTATACCGTATTTTGAGGGTCGGTATCGGTATAATACCGATACCGTACCGTACCGATACCGAAAACGCCAAAAAGTGGATACCGATCGGGATACCGATCAGGATCGGGATCGGGACGGGATCGGTATGGAATCGGTATTCGGTGGCATATGCTCATCCCTAGTCGCAACGTGTGTGTCCTAAATCGACATAGTTATTTCTTTCATGTTATATGTTTCAGTCTTATTTCTCAATGTTGGTGGTTGCTACCAACGGTGTGGCATTGATGTTATTTGGCATAGTTTTAGGCCCCCGCCGCAACGCAGGGGTGCTTAATTATAGTTTATAACAAAACAAAACAACACCTTATAATAAAATATATAAATAAGATAATTTAAAATCACTTATAAAAAAAACAAATAGAAAACATAAATAAGATAATTTTATAAAAAAATAGAAAATATAAATAAGATAATTTAAAATCATTTATATCTATAAAAATATTTAACTGTACCTATTTAAAAATCCCATATGTTTACTGTCAAAACTTAATTACATACTTTATGAGAACTTAAATATGGGGCTAAGGACCATAGTTTTAAAATATTGTTTTTTATTGAAATTCAATGTAAAAACTTGAATACACACTTTATTTCTAAAACTCCATTTAAGTATCTCACATTAATTGGTATAACTCTTTCTTAGCCCAAAAATTAAAATGGAACCAAAAATTAAACCGAACCTAACTAAACCAAGGTAGAATATGTGGCCACGTTTTTAATTTAATATAATCACATCTGTAAAACGAAGAACTAAAGTGTGTTTCGAAAGATATATTTAGACCCCCTGAACTGCTGGGCTCCGTAACATAGGCCCAACAATTAGCCTTTAAAAAAAGAAAATTAAGATATAGGTCTAACTAGTGAGTTACACCCGTGGCAGGCGTGGCCCGATTTTTAACAAAATTTAATTGAAAACGTAGTGCGTTGTCGCAGCGTTGAGACGTAAAGTACCTTAATTTATATCGTCTAATGAAAATGTATTATTTCGGAAAAAGAAAACGTTAAAACGTATACCAACTAAAAACATACATAAAATAGTGTTTTTTGAGTTAAAAAATGGTATGACACGTTGTGGCGGCGTCGAAACGTAACGTGACTCGAATTTATACCGTTTAATGAAAACGTATTATATTTAACCTGACTCGTTTCCGAACAAAATTTACGTCAAAACATAGACCATCTGAAAACGTACATAAAAATGGGCTCGAAAACATATTATATTTGACTCGACTCATTTCCACAAAATATTTTTTCTTCAAAACGTAGATTAACTGAAAACGTACATAATAATAAGTATAATGACAATAATATTTGACCTAACTCAGTTGAAGGAAAAATTTATGTAAAAACGTAAATCAACTTTAACTTATACCGATACGTACATAAAAATGAACATGTAAAACTTGATTTGAAAGTTAAGAGGCTATAAATGTTAATGCTAAAGTTGATGGAATATTATACAAAATACAAAAACATCAAAAGGAAAAAAAATGAAAAAGAAAAAAAAAAGGGGAAAGTCAAAAGCATTGTTCACGAATGTTAATGTTGATAACTAGAACTGTCCGTGCTTTGCGGCGGGTTTGTTGGAGGTTGCTGGTGAGGATATACTTGTTTCATGATATATCGACGAGTTATCATAGAATAGATAATGCAGACTTTAATCTAAATGCTGGTAAAAATAAGTAATCAACGCGGTTAATTGAACATGCCTAGAGTTAAAATAGACGCGTTGCGACGGGCCTATCAAACGAGAAAAAAATAGATGAAAAAAAATGTTGAACCCCACTCGCACGTTGTGGCATGTTGACTCGCAAATTTAGAACGAAACGTAAAACGAAAAACTTACGAAAGATAAAAGTATGAGGGACTAAAGTTGAACATAAAAAAGTGTTAGTGTGAAATTGTAAAAAATGAAAAACTTTGGGTTAAAAGTAAAAAAAATTAAAGGGGTTAAAATGTAAAAGATAAATAAGTTTTGGGTTAAAAGTGGATGCAATATTTCAAACACAGTCAAACATATGATATTTTTACTGCCACATATCCAATCTGGATGCATAATTACTTGAATATATGTGTGATTTTCGGGTTTGTGTTCTTCATGCTACGTGCTTAAGCGAAAGATAAATTAATCAAGGTTTTCTCTTTCGGTTAATATATCGACTAGCGAGTGCTGGTACCGTACCAATACCCCAGGCCCCGGGTTTCGTCTACAAGTTATAAATTATAATTTAATTTTCGGAGATCATTATTTTTTGTCATAATCCAAAGAATAAATCCAATATTTTTTTTAACCGCAATCTAATCCTACTCCTATCCTACACCATTATTCACAATGAGACTCGAACTCTCGACGTCATAGGGAGGAAAACTATCTCACACAACATGATACCACTAGGCCAACGGCCTCCGGTAATAAATAAAACCGATACCAATCTGACCGATGTACCATCATCGATATTAAATTTTAATTAGAATTATTTATCTCTTTTTCTGCAACCGATATATCGTCTTAACCAGGACTAAACCAATAAAAAAGTTACACGCGTTCGAGCCCTTACTTAAACATTTAGATCATCACTTGTCTTAACAAAAAAAAAAAAAAAAAAAAAAAAACCATCTGCAATACCAACAGATCTGAAACAAATACACATGTTAAAGTAATCCTATTACATTTACATCTGACCCTTGGGTGGGGTGGGGGGGGGGGGGTCTTTTAGCTTTGCTGATTCAACTCTAAATCGATTCGTTAACTTCATTTCATCGTCCCTGACTTTGCGCAAAGGAAGACAACCAGTCGTAGTGAACGGTTGCTCATTTCCTTCACCAGATAAATCCGAACAAACCTCCCAACCGAACCGAGAAAAAACATACGTCTCGAGCCGACGCTCTAGTTCGATAACCTGACTTGACAAACAATACATCTATAAAAGTTTTCCCGTTTTAAAACTGTTTCAAGTGTTCAAAATTATTGGTTCTTGAAGATGCTGTTTTGGCCATTCTCACATCCCACATCGGAACAAGAAACAAAAAAAATGTTATTTTTAAAACACATACTGACAACTGACATTGCCGGGCTCAGTTACGTGGGCCTGTGACCCAAGTGGGGGCATTAAAGTTATAGGAGGGTCAAGAGCTAGGGGCCACTTTGGATCCGGGAGTTTGTGGATGGGGCTATGCTGTGAGGTGTTTGTTTGGCCCATTAAGATTGATGGTGTCCAGAGATTGGCCTAGCAAGGTTTGGTGGAGCCTTGACTAGAGCCGTGATTCCAGCCCAGATGTGGCTAGGAGAGAAAAAGCCCAGCCCAAATGTGGTGTGGCTTAGGTGATCAGCGAAAGCTGTGTATGTAATCCCCTGGAGGCAGATAGCTCGCCCCTTCTCTTGGCTAATGTGGACTCCTTCTTGGCCCAACTATAACTTTTTTAATATTTTTACGAAAATAATAGTAATAAAATTAAATAAAATTCAAGGCCAACTATAACTTTTTTTAATATTTTTACGAAAATAATAGTAATAATAAATAAAATAAAATTCAAGCTGTGTACATCCTTCCTGACATAATTTGTTACTGTTGTAAATTTAAGTGGTCACAAAATATGCAGTGTGATTGGTGGCGGTCGCTAATTTGTGACTGTTGTGATTTTGGTACCAAAACGGTCGCAAGTTGCGACCGTTTTTCAGACAAAATGCTGTTACAATTACAAATGCGAATCTGTGCAGTAGACGTAATTAGAATCCCGTAGTTTTTTAATCGAATCGATAAACTCGAAACCCAACAACATAATTCGATTTCAGTTTAAAATCGAAAAGAAACTAGGATATGTCATTTCGTTATAAAAATAACAATGTTATGCCAAATTCGTTAGTTAAACTGCGAACCGCTCATAGATGGTGAACATTGATTCCTTTGTTTCTCCTTCTATTGCAAAAGTTTTGTGAGGGGATATGGTCCTGGACCACCTGCGGGCCTAAGACCATAATCATATCTAAGCCAAAAAACAACCAACTGGTCATGACGATCCCTCGCGGGCTACTCGTGTGGGGGCGATACTACGCCATCACAGAGGAGACAAGTAGTACAAGGTGTAAGCGACCTACAACCAATCAACGCTCGCTACGAGAAGATCCTCACGATGCACAATCATGCAGGAGACAAAAAGGTACACATGAGAGCAACCCATGGCTAATCACGAGGCGCCGACTCACTTTTCCTTAACCTCCACTAACGGTTGGTGACAGGCAAGACAAGAAGTGCATCCAGAAAGCAACATGTAGCCAATCAGGGCTCGCGGACGTACTACCCGATCTGCGGGCACTAACTGCCACGACATATGAGACAAAATGGATATTCCATGATAACGACACTTCGTCAAATCATTCTCCATTCTTCTCCAAAGGTTTGATCATCTTACAACCTACACTCTCACTCTACAACTTTTCTCTCTCACTAGAAAGGCTACTACTTATGTTCATGTCGAAATGTGGTTACAAGAAGAACCCCCACCTCTCTTTCTCGTAACGATCAGAAGAAAAACCCCTCGGTCGAGACATCCGGTTTAAGCCTCTACGGATTAGACTCGTGTTTCTTAAGTTTGCTTTGCGAAAGAAGTTGTTGGAAAACAAAGTAAAAGGGTGTAACACATTTAGATTTTTTAATTAATTCTGTTACACTATTACGCCAACATCCCACATCGGAAAAAGAAGCATCAAAGTGCCCTTTTTAAAACATATTTCATTAGTGATTCTTGCCGGGTTCAGTAACTTGGGCCTGTGACCCAAGTGGGGGCATTAAGGTTAGGTGAAGGGTCTAGAACTAGGGCTCGCTTAGTTTCCGAGAGTTTGTGGGGGGCTAGCCTCAAGTGAAGGGTTAGTAGTGTTTGTTATCTAGCTAGCAAGGTCTTGTTGAGCCTTGACTAGAGCCCAGCCCAGCCCAGCGTGTGTGGGTTGGTTAAGAAAATCTTTCTTGCTTAGAAAGTGTAGGCTTACATCTCGTAAGCTAGCCAGGTAGCTCCGCCTTTCTCTTTCGGCTAAGATGAACTCCTTCTAGACCCAACAATTAACCTTTTATTTAACTAGTGGGAATGCCCGCGCGTTGTAGCGAGTGACCTTTTATTTAACTAGTGGGAATGCCCGCGCGTTGCGGCGAGTGTCCCGAGTGATATCAGATTCAGTTATGATGTCTATTACGAACCACACCTATTCCGAGTTTCTAACATTTTATTTCATTCAAATAAAAATATTTGAGAGAGTAATGTTTAGTCAAAATTGTAATATCAATCGTAAAAACCACAAAAACTTGCATCTAGCACAACCAAAAGTGAAACATTGGCATAAAGACGATCAATAGATATCACATCAAATTTAAACTTCATGACTAGAATGTGAGCATCTGGAATTCGTTGAAGTTCTGCAGCTTCCTCCATTCCGGAGGAACGCCCATGCCAAACTCTAAAGACAGCGTGGGCCCGTTTAAGACAACACAGTTAATATTAAGTGAAAACTGTTTATTTAGAATGTGCTTATATCGATTTACACAAAACGACAAATATATCTTATTTATGGTTTGAAACAGAAGACATATTTTTGAGGGTAGGGGGTTGTTTGAAACACTATGTAGTTAACATAAGGGAAGTATGACATCTTCATTGTTCAATACTTAAATTAAATATGGGTTCCAGTAACCCTTAAGAAATGCTTTGCATATTTCTTGCTAGCACTTGCTATATGGATCTGCAGTTTCCAGCTTTGACCTTGCAACATTTGCTAGAATTAAAACAAGTATACACATGATCAAACAACACTTAGAATTAAATAAGTTTAGAACTCGACCTTCGCATCAAGAGCAGTCATAACAGGATGACCAACGCGAAACATTGGCACAGACAAGCTCTCGATCATGTTCTACGACACTGCACCTTGGATAGTAGTAAACAGAACAATCGTCACCCCAGGCACTGCAGCAAATGCAGGTACCGATTTAGCCACAGGAGGAGCAGCAGCAGCAGTTACCATAGGAATCCCACACTTTCCGAAGGCGCGATTCCTGCAGCAGCTTCCATATCAGCTGCAGTAATCCTCTCAGATGGCCCAGGCTTAACCACCTTAATAATATCAACCTTATGCTGTTTCGCCAGCTTCTTCGCATACGGCGTCGAAACATATTATTTAAACCCTTGATTTCTATTTGCTGCTGCTGTTTTTGAAAAAAAAAAAAAAACTTTGTTTTCTTCCTGTTTAGCATGAAAAAATCTTGCAAGTTTAGCATCAGCTTGAACAGAAAAACTTATTGAACAAATTTGATCTGTTTCATTCAGATTTTATTTTGTTAAAAAAATTGAAAATTTACAAAATGTAGTACAGGAACTGGAGAGGGAGGGGGTAACTTGTAATTACCTGAGATACCACCTCCTTTAGCAGTACAACTAACATCAAGAAGATCCAATGTTTTAGTCTCCGAAAGAGGACGAAGAAGCGCAGCTCGTTAATCAAACACGCGCAATGCTGCATTGTTTTAAGGTGTGTAATATGTGAATGATAAAATAAACACATATATACACAGATATAACATGTAATCTGATGTGGCTTTATACGTGTATATGTATACAGACCTTGGTTTTAAAAAGCGAGAGGCGCACAAAAGCAAAGAGGTCTAAAAATGAGGCGCGATGCGCAAAGCGCAAAAGCGGTGGGCTTTTCGTACCCGAGGTGTAAGACGATTATATAAATTTTTATATATATCCCAGGGCCGGCTTTGGGCCCGGCAAACCCGTGCCGGCGCCCGAGGCCCAAAATTTCAAAGGGCCCGAAAAGTCTTTATAAGCTTGTATATATTTATTAAATTATATATTTAGTATATTCATCCAGGGCCGGCTTTGGGCCCGGCAAACCCGTGCCGGCGCCCGAGGCCCAAAATTTCAAAGAGCCCGAAAAGTCTTTATAAGCTTGTATATATTTATTAAATTATATATTTAGTATATTCATCCGTTTATTATGCAAAAAAGTATTGGTAGTGTAGTGGCAAAAACCATCTAAGAATAATGTAAAGGTCTCAGGTTCGAGTTTTTGCTCAATCACTAAATTTTTATTTTTGTAATTCATTTACCCTTAACCATAATTTTGGGCCCAATTCTTTTCGTCGCCCGAGGCCTAATTTTTTTCAAGAGTTTTTGAGGACGGCTCTGATATATCCCATAGGTTTTTAGCATCCCTTATCGAAAATATAGTTATAAATAAGGTTTATATATTGTATTACCTACATGTACAAGCCAATAAACCCATTGTAGAACACTTTCATGCATAGTGGGAATGCCCGCGCGTTGCAGCGGGGCATTTGTTATGACAAAAATAACACTCCTTTACCGTCGATAGTGCAGCGTGGAATAGCGAATCAATGAAGAACTTTCACGCATCCACCAATGAAGAACTTTCGTCGATATTTGTTAGATCAAAACACCGATTCAACCAGTCATGAGTATTACTCAACTTCACAAGATATAATCAGGTGTTCTTCTCGTGACATCAGGTTCGCCTCTTCTATGCGCCGGGTCAAACTGCATAGCATATAAATTTCATTAATAATGTTCGACAGATTATAAAAAATAAAAAAAAATCTGCTAATGGGTCAAAACTCAACTGCCACCTCTAAGCTCCGAAAAGTAGTGGCAGAGTCCCAAAAAACTTCTTAAACAATCAAACGTGTCTTTACACGCATTTAACAACCGATATTATCATGTATATATATAGCCGAGATGCAGGGCAAGAGACAAAGGTGCACACATCATGTATGACGTATGTGAGGCACCGGGTATTTATCATTTAGTCTAATGTATTAACGCCAAGGTTGGAGAACTCGCTAGTCGCTAGTGGGTCGGTGAGGTAGGGACTAGCGACTACTCGGGATTAATCGGGATTAATCGGATCGGACTTTTTATGTATAATTTTAAGTTTTTATACATATATACATATATTTTTATATGTAATTTTTTTAAATGGACAAGTTTTGACCGGAATCTGGGAGGTTTTGGCCGGAATATGTGTTTTTTCCGATTTTTTCTGATTTTTTCCGATTTTTTTTTTTTGTTTTTCCCGATTTTTTCCGATTTTTCCCGACCGACTAGGGCCGATTAGGGCCGACTAGGCCGACTAGCGATTCTTTTTACTGATTAGCTGAAAATTACTCAGTTGATGGGCGACTAGCGACTAGTCAGCAATTAATCGCCGGCTAGTCGCGATTTTTGCAACCATGACCGCTAATCCTTGAACGCCCAAAACTTGGATAAAACTTGGATTGTGTAAGTTGGTAGGTGAATTGGTAAAAGTGTAAAGTTATTAAAATCATGAGTTTGGTGAACAAATTAAGTGATAACAATATTCACCTCTGGGCTTTCTCATAATCAAAATAATGATCCAAACAAACAAATTAAGTGATAGCAACCAAATTACCAACAAACAAATAATTTCCAAACAGAAATAATAAAAAAAAAGCTTCTACCACAATAGTCCAGATGGTACAATTCATCCCTGTCAGCTTCGAGATATTCACCGATGTTCCTTCTATTACTTTGGCAGGAACTATCGCATGCCAGCATTGGATTGTTAGGCCATAGCTTCTCAATTGTTCTGTCAATCATGCCTTCAACAAACTTGTATGGTGCAAGTTTCTTCCAAAATATTGGGTTAAACAAGAGAAAATGCCAAGATTTAATCTAATGAATTCTTAACTAAAACTATTTAAAAAATAAGTTTTCATTACTCACTCTGTCATATGCATCCTTAAAGTATCGAGCCACGTCATCAATGACATCGCCAAAACGAAGATCCATTGTTAGCATAGCGAGTAGCCGAGTATGAAAAAACCACATATGTGCTTAAAAAGTATCGTGCTCTTACATTGGTTCTGTTGAATGGTGGTGGTTCTGAGGAGGGGGGGTTTGCCAACCACCATTATACATCACTAAGAGCATTCACATCCATTCCACTAAATTGTGTGAGTGGAGTTTTTATAATATGAAGAGTATAAAAAATGGTTATGAGTGGAGGAGAGAGAAAATGTTACTGTTCATCTGTATATTTGAAAAGACACTGTTCACCCCCTATAATTTTTTAATATATTTTGAAAGTGGTTATGAGTGAAGGAGAGAGAAAAGATAATGATAAAGGTATAAAAATATATTATTTAATTGAAAAGGAGAGAGAAAATATAATGTATTTTAGTGTAATTTAGGGTGAAAAAAATGTTGGAATGGATGTGAATGCTCTAATGGTTTAGTTAATGAGAGCTCTATTGTACACGTGGCAGCGACGTGATACTCACTTTTCACTCACCAACTATAAGTCACTATACATTGTCTAATGGACGCGTTTAAAGCAGGCTAAAGCACACTGGTCCCCACAACCTCGTATGAGCATACGATTTATATGTTTTATGTTATAGCCATATGTCAAAATTTATAAAAAAAAAAAAATAATCCGTAGGACCGTAACATGTATTCACACTATAGTTTATTTTTTGATATAATAAACTATTTTTTAACGGTAAATTTGGATCACTGACGGACCACTGAAGTATCACTGTGCCACCAGTGAAACCACCTGATCATATCCATCTCCACTAGACAATAATGTCTATACACCAAATCAGAAGAAAAACCCAACAAATCTGGGAAAACCCCCCGTTGTGGGAATGGAACCCATGACCTAATAGTCATTAGCCTTATCCCACCCCCAAGATGCCACTAGGCTATAATACCATTGGCATAATAAACTCTGATTACTTTTTCATTTTTTAATCATGTTTAGCTATGGGACATTATGTCATAATATGTTGCGCATCTCATGAATCTCATGCGAAGTTACTATGGGACATGTGTATGTCAAATGTACACTAGGCGCCATAATGTGTCTTTTCATGTGTTAAAAGGGAGTTCATTTGGGTACATAAAGTTACATTAGGTGATTACACGTTACTTTTTTGGTGTATGATTAATTGTTCATTGATGAGTCTTAGGACCTTGCCAAATGGTAAATGAGTTGATGAGTCTTATATTGTAACAAGTGAAATTAGTGTTAAAAGACGTATCTATAATTACATGAATAACATTGATGGGACTTATTTGCCTTGTCATGTGTTAGTAAGCTGATTCAGATTACACAAAGCAACATCGAGTCACAATAAGTCGTTTTGCTGATAAAAACATGTGTACGGATAGTTTTACATTAATGAGACTTGTCATGTGTTAATGAGTAATTTTGGTGTTAAAGACATATGGATAGTTAACTGAACACTAATTAACCTTTTCATGCATTAATGGGTTGGTTTAGGACAGATATGCACAAAAACTAGTTCGGAAGCCGAAACGACAACCCGACTTGAATCGGTTACGGTTCCAAACTAGTGGCCCTCAAACTGATTTCAGTTTATATTCAATCTCAACCACTCATACATGCGAGATCTAGGGTGGATAATGGTTTCTACGGTTCTCGTATCTAAATGTGGTTCCTATTTTACCCATCCCTATATATATATGAATGAATGAATAAGTTTCCATAAGATATTCTCCTCAACAAGTTTCACATGTCTAAAGTGACATTTAAATAAGTATTTCCTGAATTACAAATAATGTTTTAACTTGTCCAATTAAAGATATGGATAATATAGATCCTAGGAGACCATGAATTCAATCCATCAATCAAGAATAAAATAATAATCGAACAAGAACAAGAAGAAAGGGATAAACCCTAATATGCAATTGTATTGAAACCGAACAATTGAATCTAATTGATACAAGATACAAAAACAAACTGAAAACCCTAATCTATTTATAGACTTCCATGCCAATATGGTATAGCCCAGTTGGTCAGGGGGTTTTCCACTAAATGGTTTCCTTCTGGGGAGGTCTCAGGTTCGATTCCTACAAAGTGCAAAATTATGTAAATATGGGAGAACAACTCTGGGAGGGATTCGAACTTGGGGCGAAGGGTTTAAACAACATATGTTGGCCCTTTGGAGTAAGTTGGAAAACCAGTTGATCTACGGTTCAAAAAAAATTATAGACGCGTCTCTAGGATCTTGTGGTTGTACTTGAATATGAAGAGGTATGTTGATTCTTGTCCATAAATTCAAACCGACGTGTCTCTTACTTTTTTCCTTGAATCCGACGATCCAATAGGTACGACCCAAGGGGTTTCGCAACCCTTGGGGTGGTGGTTATCATTTTCGGGTTTGCCACCTTTAGTCCCTGTATTTTGTAACCGACATCTAAACTAACTTTAAACTATTTACACTTTTGACCCGTATATTCTAATCAAACAATTAAGGCCAACTTCATCCCCCAAATTGTTGATCCAAGTTTGAGTCTTGAACATGGAATGCTTCTTCCTAGACAAACTATAATCCTGGTGTCTTCAACCTTCGTCATACACTACAACAAAAACTTTGCGGCCTCATCCATGTCTACATATGACTGTGCAAACCATTATGTTCCCGCTATGATTCCATCAACAATCTTCAACCCTACAAGTCCTTAGGCGATTCCGACGCGAACACCATCTCTTGCTATTGACCTTTATGATGTTATCCTCCCTTCCTTCTCTGTATCTTTTTCTCCTTCTTGGGCAATCTCTGAACCCAATGTCTTTAACTGTATACGAATCCGGGATCAACTTCTTGGGAGACTTGTTAACTGGTGATTTCCATGAATGAAGGATGGCTTCCCCTGCGCGTACTGTTTACCTTTTACGCCGCCCGACCGCTCTTTCCTCCATTCAGACCCGCACCAATATGCTCGGTTCTCCCGAAGATTTCCTGCCTTCCCTCAGAGGATTCTTCGAAACCGCGAAACCCTTGCCTTGATTGAAGAATTGAACCCATGATCTTGATTCTTTGAGCCTTGGCTCTGATACTAATATAGATCCCAGGAGACCATGAATTCAACCCATCAATCAAGAACAAAATAACAATCAAACAAGAACAAGTAGAAAGGGATAAACCCTAATATGCAATTGTATATTGAAACTGAACAATTGAATCTGATTGATACAAGCTACAAAAACAAACTGAAAACCCTAATCTATTTATAGACTTCAATGGGTGTGAGTGTAGAGACGTGTCCTTTCACGAATAGTCGCGTCTCTAGGATCTTGTGGTTGTAATTGAATATGAAGAGGTATGTTGATTCTTGTCCAGAAGTTCAAACCGATGTGTCTCTTCTTTTTTCCCTTGAAGCCGACGATCCAACAGGTGCGACCCAAGGGGTTTCGCAACCCTTGGGGTGGTGGTTAATTGGTTATCATTTTTTGGTTTGCCACCTTCAGTCCCTGTATTTTGTAACCGCCATCTAAACTAACTTTAAACTTTTTACACTTTTGACCCGTATCTTCTAATCAAGCTTTGATCAAACAATTAAGGCCAACAGATAAGTATTGTTAATTATGAGTTAACAAAACCCATAGCAGTCGAAGTATTGTTAATTATGCCTATCAACAATCCCTTTTTATTTTACCTTTTTATAGCTAAAAGACAGTAAAAACTGTTGGAAATACATATATTTCTATATTAGTTAAACTTTAGTTATGTTATATATAATTATTCGAATGATATGTATGTATGATATGTGAACTGATAACTAGAGTATTAGGGTAAGTATGATAAGCGGTTCAAGGATAAGCGGGTAAATATATTCGAAACGAACTATCAAGACATTTTCCCTCCAAACAGAAAGTGTCCATCAAGTATTCATTTCTTTCAATCTTTATCGTATTGCATACTCGTGTTCATCATGTCTGCAAATTATGTTAGTTCTTCCGCTGCAAATGTTAATACATATGTAGATGTTGATGATGTCTCGGGTGTCCAACAAAAACCCTTGAAGAGTGGCACACCCATGTTGCATTCTTGACATTTTATTACTGCAACTATAAGCAAATTCTTGTTACTTCTCATAAGTACAAAATTACAAGTGGAAGTAGCACATGCATACTGTTAAAAGTATATGATATTTCTAATATAATTCATAATTAAACTTTTAAACGTTGATGTTATTATTGGGCTTATTGGTATTGTCTAATAAGCTGGTTGTTGGGCTGTTGGACTGATTGGTTGGGCTGTTGGCCTGGTTGTTGTTAAGTCGGTTATGACTGGGGTCCAAAGTGTAAATACAAGGTACTGATGTGCATGTTCTTATAACTATCAAGGGGCTATTTGTATCATTTGTTGAGTTCAGGTATAAAACAGAAGAGAGAGAAGGAGCTCATTATTCACAAGGATATTTTCTAGGGTTTCTTGTATCTTCTTCGTGTTCACTTTTGATCATCCAAGTTGTACGGCTGATCTGTTCATCTGGAGTTGGAGAGTTTCTATCTTCAGTGTTGTTAATCTCTGTTCAGAGATTGTTGTAGTTCATGAGATTATATTGATCTCAGTTGTATTTTTCATTTGTTTGTTTTGTATTTTCTTCATATTCAACAGATTTGTGAATCTGTTGAATCTGTACTTTGTATTACAAAGATCTCAGTCATTTGAGATCTTGGGTTTGGTTTTGGGTACTTTTTCTGGTTTGGGTTAAGTAATAAGATTTTGTCACTTTTGTCGCTATATCTTGTTGTGGTTGTCATAGATCTATATCATTTTTACATGGTATCAGAGCTTCAAGGCTCTTTTACCTAGATCTAAGTCTTCCGCTGTTAGATCTTGTATAGATCTGTTCTGATATTGTTTGTTTTTTGTAGATCTGTGTTCTTGTTGCCTGATCTTGGGAGTATAAAGGTGTGGATCTTGACACTGTTCTTGGGATCTGTGTGAAGACTGTGTTAGTCTTTGAAACCCTAGAAGGTTTCAAGGCAAACTAACCAGTGTTTTTCTTTCTATTCTTGGTGTTGACTTGTAACCCTAGAAGGTTACAGTCTTCATCGTGTGTGAAGATATTGCACCCACTGTGAGATCTTTCCTTATCTCTGTAGTTAGTTTACTGCTTTCATTGGTTGATTAGTTGAAGTCGGGGTAGTGAGGACCGGCACCATTGTTGTTTGACTGTCTTGTTTGTTGTTATTTGTCTGTCTTTGCGATTGGTTTTTTTGGTTAGGGTTTGGCTCCTGTATTAAGACTTGTTCAGGCACTATAAGTGATGAACCTGAAATCTGGACATTGATACAGTTTCGCCATAGTGTGTTGTATATCTGTTATTTCTGCTGTTTTGGTTGTGTGTTTTATCTGCCTTCTTTGTTGTGTGTGTCATCATGGTTCAACCAGAACCAACTGCTAGTACATCTCAGACCTTAATAGGTAAACTGGATATTGGAGATCCTCTTTATCTACATCCTAGTGATTCTAGTGCTCTTACCATTGTTAGTGTTAAGTTGAAGGGTACTGAAAATTATGCTGTGTGGTCTGCATCTATGAAACTTGCTTTAGAAGCAAAAAATAAGTTTGGTTTTATAAATGGGAAATGTGAAAAATCTACTGAAGATTCTGTGCTTGCTAGTCAGTGGGATAGATGTAATTCTGTGGTGTTAACTTGGCTTTTAAACTCTGTGTCTGAGGAACTTTTCTTAGGTCAAGTTTTTTCTAGTTTAGCTTCAGAGGTTTGGGATGATTTGAAAGAAACCTATGACAAGATAGATGGTTCTGTGGTTTATGATTTGTTCAAAAAGATAAATAGTATTTCTCAAAATGGTACAACTGTTGCTGACTACTATAATAGATTAACAACAATGTGGAAGCAGTTTGATGCTATGCTTCAACTGCCAACATGTTCTTGTAAAGCAGCTAAAGATTATAATGATTTTACAATGTTAATTAAGCTAATGCAATTTCTTATGGGGCTTGATGATGTTTATCAACCAGTTAGAACAAATTTGTTAACCAGAGAAACTTTTCCATCTGTCAAGGTTGCTTATTCTGTGGTTTCTAGGGAGGAATCACATAGGTTAACTAGTAGTGGGTCAAAAGGACAGAATGTTTCTTTTGTTTCTAAACCAAATCAGTCTTTTGAGTCAAGAAAGAAAACTTCTAATCAAAGAGGGCCTAATTCTGCTTTAAAATGTTCACATTGTAATATGATGGGTCATACAGTTGATAGGTGTTTTGAGCTGATTGGTTATCCTCCAAATTTTAGAAAAAAACCTAATAACTCATCTGGTAAAACAAATGTAACTAATAAGTCTAATGCTGCTGTTGCATCCTCTTCTAGTGGGTCTACTTCTGGTTTTCCTTTTACACCTGAACAGATAGCTAAGTTGTTAAACTTAGTTGGTGATAAGTCTGCTAATGTGTCAAGTACTGGAGTGGAGTCAACAAATGTAGGAGGTGAGTCATGCTTTGTTACAAGTGGTATTAGTTGTTCTAGTTCTATGTTTTTTGAAGGTATAATTAGTTGGATTGTTGACTCTGGGGCTAGTCAACATATGGTAAATAGTGATAAAGACATGTTTAACATTGTTGATGTTTCTGATTTTGATCTTAGGGTAGGTCACCCTAATGGTACAAATGTTAAAGTTTTAAAAATTGGTAATGTCAAGTTAACTGATGGCATTGTATTAAAAGATGTTTTCTATGTCCCAGGGTATCATGTTAACCTTATTTCTGTGAATAGATTAGCAAAAGATAATGGCATTAGTGTTGTGTTTAATGAAAATAGTTGTGTGTTACAGGATTCCAAATCAAGGAAAGTCCTGGTGACTGGTAGTCAAGATAGTGGGTTGTATTTTGTGGGAAAGAATGGTAATTCAGTAAATGTTTGTTTTAATAGTTTTATTAAGTCAAATCTGTGGCATAGCAGATTAGGGCATCCCTCTGATCAGGTTCTAACTGTGTTAAAAGAGGTGGTTGATGTTAAAAGTATAGAACATGGACCTTGTGATGTGTGTCATAGGTCAAAACAGGTCAGAGTACCATTTCCTATTAGTGAACATAAGACTAAGTCAATAGGTGAATTAGTTCACCTTGATCTTTGGGGTCCATATAAAGTTACTAGTTATGAAGGATTTAAATACTTTTTAACTATTGTAGATGATTTTTCAAGAACTGTTTGGTGTTATCTATTAACAAATAAAACTGAAGTTTTTGAAAATCTGAATAACTTTTATGAACTATTGGTAACTCAATTTGAAAAAAGGATAAAAGTTATTAGAAGTGATAATGGTACAGAGTTTGTGAATAATCAAATGAGTTTATTTTGTAAAACCAAAGGTATTCTGCATCAAACTTCATGTTCTTATACACCACAGCAAAATGGTGTGGTAGAAAGAAAACATAGACATCTCTTAAACACAGCTAGAGCTTTATTGTTTCAGAGTGGTTTACCTCTTAGATATTGGTCTGATTGCATTTTAACTGCTGTGTATTTAATTAACAGGTTACCCACTTCTGTATTAGGAGGAAAATGTCCTTATGAAATTGTGTATGGTTTTAAACCCTCATTAAGTCATTTAAGGAACTTTGGGTGTTTGTGTTTTAGTACAATCTTAAATGAGACTGATAAGTTTGCTTATCATGCTGATAAGTGTGTTTTTATTGGTTATTCTAATGTAAAAAAGGGATACAAGTTGTTAAGTCTAGAAAATAGAAAAGTTTTCTTTTCTAGAGATGTAAAGTTTTATGAAAGTGTGTATCCTTTTAAAACTGGTTTGAGTAATAATGAAGAACAAGTGAATAAAACTGATTTAAATCATGTTAATTTTTTTGATTTTACTGAAACACCTGTTCCTGAAGTTCCAATTGTTCCCAATGATGAAGAGGGTGCTACTGGTGCACAAGACCCCAACAGTGAGGGTCAGCAACCAGATTCTCCCTCTACATCTGCTACTGCTCAGCATAATGAGCAGTTAGGTAGTAGTAGTTTGGGAAATAATGGTGGGGCAGGCAACACTGTAGGGTTGGATGATGTTACCAACCAATCTGAGGGACAAAATACAGTTAGGAGGTCTTCAAGGAAAGTGTTGTTTCCACAAAAATTTAGTGAATATGTTGTTGAGGGAAAAGTTAAGTATGGAATTGAAAAAGTAGTTAACTATGCTAATTTGTCCCTTGACAATTTGAGTCTTGTTTCATCTTTAAATAAATCAATTGAGCCTAACTCTTTTAATGAGGCTGTTAAAGATCCTAGGTGGATCAAAGCCATGAATAATGAAATGGAGGCTTTAAATAGAAACAATACATGGATCATAGTTGATTTGCCTAAAGATAGAAAACCTATAGGCTGCAAGTGGGTTTACAAAATTAAGTATAAGGCAAGTGGTGAAGTTGAGAGGTATAAGGCAAGGTTAGTTGCCAAAGGTTTTAATCAAAGAGAAGGGATTGATTTTGGAGAAACCTTCTCTCCAGTTGTCAAAATGGTTACTGTTAGAATAATTTTGAAATTAGCTGTTAATAATGGCTGGCCTTTGTACCAGTTAGATGTTAATAATGCTTTTTTATATGGGTCATTGTCAGAAGATGTTTACATGTCTTTACCTCAAGGTTACTTTAGTGATGATAAAACTAAGGTGTGTAAACTTGTTAAGTCACTCTATGGACTTAAACAAGCCCCTAGACAGTGGAATGAGAAGTTGACTTCTGTGCTTGTTGGTATGGGTTTTATACAAAGTGTATGTGATCATTCCTTATTTATTATGTGTAAAAATGATGTTTTCCTTGTTTTGTTGGTTTATGTTGATGACATTGTCATCACTGGTAATGATATAGTTGAAATAACAAAGGTCAAACAAGGTTTAAGTGATAGTTTTCAAATAAAGGATTTAGGGATATTAAAATACTTCTTGGGAATAGAAGTCTTGTATTCCAATGATTCTGTGTGTTTGTCTCAGAGGAAGTACTGTTTAGAGCTTCTTAATGAGTTTGGTTATTTGGGGTGTAAGCCAGTTGGGACACCTATTGAACAGTCTCATCTGGTTACTAATAAGATTTGTAAAGATACAAAGTTTTTGGATAATGTAAATGGGTTTCAAAAACTTATTGGTAAATTGATTTATTTGTCATTAACTAGGCCAGATATAAGCTATGCTGTTCAATTTTTAAGCCAGTTCATGCATAAACCTTGTCAAGTTCATATGGATATTGCTTTAAGATTGTTAAGGTACTTAAAGCAGTCTCCTGGAAGAGGTGTTATGTTCAGGAAGACTGATAGTTTAGATATTACTGGGTTTGTTGATTCTGACTGGGGAAAGTGTCTTTCAACCAGAAAGTCAGTGACTGGTTTTGCTGTTTATCTGGGTGATACACTTATATCATGGAAAAGTAAGAAACAAAGTGTTGTTTCTAGATCCACAGCAGAGGCTGAATATAGGGCTATGTGTTCAGCCACTTGTGAAATTATGTGGATAAAGAATTTGTTAGGAGAGTTAAAATGTAAATGTAATTTACCTGTTAAACTTTTTTGTGATAATAAGTCTGCAATTTCCATTTCTTACAACCCAGTTTTCCATGAAAGAACAAAACATTTTGAACTTGACTTACATTTTTTGAGAGAAAAAATTGTAAGTGGCTTAATTGAACCAGAAAAAATTGCTACTGAAATTCAGATAGCAGACATTTTTACTAAAGGGCTTAGTGTTAGTCAACACAGTGAAATGTGTGAGAAGTTGGGAATGTTTGATATGTTTAATATATGAATTATGGGGGGATGTTAAAAGTATATGATATTTCTAATATAATTCATAATTAAACTTTTAAACGTTGATGTTATTATTGGGCTTATTGGTATTGTCTAATAAGCTGGTTGTTGGGCTGTTGGACTGATTGGTTGGGCTGTTGGCCTGGTTGTTGTTAAGTCGGTTATGACTGGGGTCCAAAGTGTAAATACAAGGTACTGATGTGCATGTTCTTATAACTATCAAGGGGCTATTTGTATCATTTGTTGAGTTCAGGTATAAAACAGAAGAGAGAGAAGGAGCTCATTATTCACAAGGATATTTTCTAGGGTTTCTGGTATCTTCTTCGTGTTCACTTTTGATCATCCAAGTTGTACGGCTGATCTGTTCATCTGGAGTTGGAGAGTTTCTATCTTCAGTGTTGTTAATCTCTGTTCAGAGATTGTTGTAGTTCATGAGATTATATTGATCTCAGTTGTATTTTTCATTTGTTTGTTTTGTATTTTCTTCATATTCAACAGATTTGTGAATCTGTTGAATCTGTACTTTGTATTACAAAGATCTCAGTCATTTGAGATCTTGGGTTTGGTTTTGGGTACTTTTTCTGGTTTGGGTTAAGTAATAAGATTTTGTCACTTTTGTCGCTATATCTTGTTGTGGTTGTCATAGATCTATATCATTTTTACACATACATTGTCATCAACTCATGAAAAAAAAAAAAAACAAGAAACAACCTCAGAAAAGAAGGCCAAAAAACAACTCCCATCTTCCCTGATTAAGCAACTGTCGAAACATTAAACCGCTTCTATAGTTGTATTAACTTAAATCTAACTCTATAATTTAAAGACCTTAAAATACTTGAACTTTTACTAAACCCATATAGCATTAGCCCTGAGTAGCAATGGCACCAGCTGACCCTTCATATGAAGTGTCATTATCTCATTGGCCCCACCAATAAGCTCCTGCCCTATGAACACAGCTGGGACACTTGGCTTACACCCTAATCCCTTGAGTTCCATCTCTATTTGT
Organism: Helianthus annuus; assembly: GCF_002127325.2. NCBI lineage: Eukaryota > Viridiplantae > Streptophyta > Magnoliopsida > Asterales > Asteraceae > Helianthus > Helianthus annuus. The sequence goes on along the minus strand of NC_035447.2, from coordinate 3,999,637 downwards.
TGTCCCTTTGGATTCTCATCAAGCTCATAAACAGTAGGATTAGCTCCAAAACTTCTTATTAATGTCTTAATTGTGTAACACATGCAGCAAGAGTTTTTGCTGAATATTACCACTGATCTTTCATTAACCAAAGCTCTAACCATAGCCATCGATCTCTTGAAGTTAAGACGGCGAATAATCAGAAAATCAAGTGTAAATTGATAAAAGAAACTTAAGATTTTGTTGTGAGTAAACTGATCACTTGCTTACACTATATATAGATTTAGTAGGTCTTGACACTGAAAAGTATAGATTCTTCTTTAGCATCATTTATCAGGCTACACAAACCGAATGATATTAATTACAACATTGTAGTATGACAAGTTGTATCTCCTTATATTGATATGCACGGCGGCATCTTACACGTGGAATGACGTTTTTAACCTTGATAGCCTTTAAGGACTTTGATGCAATTATTCATGGAAGGGCAGCATGGTAATAATGTATATATGGGGGCAAGAACATCTGCTGAGGTGGAAGATGTTTTCCAAATTGGGTACCCTACCTTTGTCAATGAAATATTCTAAGTAATAGGAACAAGGCGAAAAGTGCTCGGCCACCAAACGAGCATTTCGAGATAAGTTCTCTAACCAAGTTGTCGCGGGCAGGAAAATATCATAAAATGATGAAAACCAATTGATAATCATAGAAATAGCTAATATTATTTACTTTAGTTGTTTGGATCACAGGGAATGATTTCCTTCCACATCACTACATGAATTAGCTGTACAAGATATGGACACTATTTATTCCACGTCAAATGATTCTCATGAATTATATGCTTCTCTAGGCATCGAATGTTTCGCGATTACTTTGAATATAACATTTGGCTGTGATGACATACTCGAATAAGGCGATTTTACAAGTCCCTTTAACACACTAGCTTGCATGTCTTGAACATATAAACAATACCAGGAACCCGCCTTTACTAGGCAATAATATCTTTTATAATTTTTGTACAGCCATTTTAAACTGGTAATTAATTAAACTGTTCTAGGACTTGTGTCTTCTAAATAAGTACTAGCATTTACCTAATGTGGATATATTTTAATCCATTATCATATGGATATTGTAAGGTGTTGCAATTCTATGTTGTAGACTTGTTAAGAATTTTTTGTTCAATACAATTATAGATACTGAAACCTTTTGTTTTGCAGCCTTAATAAGCAAAGAATAACAATCTTCATAATGGTATGGAGGAAGAATTTGCATAATTGGCTCAAAACAAAGCCAAGAGGCATTTAATTCCTTTGTTTTATTATGTATACATCTTTGGAAGGCATATAATACTTGAAAAATAATATATAAGTGGCAATTTAGATTTTAATAATCCAAACTATTACTCATTAGGGGGGAGGGGATGGTCATCACTTGCAAAAATTCTATCACTCACAACATCCAATCAAGTTCCGCCATGTCATCAACCATTATTCCACCACTCACAACCTTTTTTAGTGGCAATGGTCATCACTCACAACACCCAACAATAAACCCTCACACCCCCTCACACCCCCTCACATCCAATTATCACGGAATAAGCATAACGCGTGAATTTTATCACGGGTTAACATTCTCCACGCGTTGAACTTTATGGTGGCGGTGGTCTTGTACATTCTTCATGCGTTGAACATTGGTTTATCACGGAACAAAAGTGTTCCACCTCCACTGCCCTTAGCCAATAATAATATTTATACAGGTAATGTGATCAGTGACACCCTTAACTTTACGCTAATGGAAAAGTAACTTTGTTTGCCCCTAATGAAAAATTGATCGACTAAGTTTATATTTATCCCAATCATAATGTTGTAAACGATATTTAGACGACATAAATGAATGCAACGGCCATGCGAAGTTACTTCTCCGTTAGAGTGGTATATATTGAAATTGAAAACAAAAAAAAAAGTGTCAATGGTTACATTGCCGGTATGGATTATTAGGCCAATGGATCATAACTTGAGTTATTAATATAAATTTGCATATGCAAGCAGAATATATACCGTTTGCCACCACTGGTATATGTAAGGCCACATTTCTGTATATGTTTGCATGTCTAGGATGCCCTATAATATACAATTACTGCGATTTGATCCGTTCATTTTTCCTCGTCTCACTCTCTTATTCGACTCATATAATATCTGCTATCGTGTGGAGACAAACAGAAAAAATTCCAGGAACCATTTGTTCACTTGGTGTGATGCTGCATATATGCTTTTAGCACACTAGATGGAACTAAATCACATTAGAAAAGACATTTCAGGAATAAAATTTACATCATATTATGCTTACACCAATAATACAAGCCAGCATGGCACCTCCTTCTTTTCCCAATCTATTGGCTAGCCTCACATGTCGTTTCACTTGGAACATATATCATGCAATCAAAATCTTGAGGCTTACAGTTACCAATAAGTCAATGATCAGTAAGGTTAGGTAATTATTCTATATCCTGAATGTTGTTGATATGACCATATGTTGGTGCACTTGTGTCTGTACTTTGTCTGTATTCGGTCACGATGTAAACGATGTCCTGATTAGTGTTGTAAGTTGACCAAGTCAACCATCCTCCGGTTTGACTTGGACAACAGTTTGTAAGATGTTGAAAGATGTTCTGTGTCGTAGGATAAGAGATCGAAGGATAATGTGAATCCTTCGATCTCATCGAAAGATATGTTTCGAATGATAGATCTCGAAAGGTGATCTTTCGAGGTCCCTGCTGATCCTTCGAATGCTTTGTCATCGATAGATGATCCTTCGGACCATCTATCAGATCCTTCGGACCAGACATCATGGGCTGGGTATAAATACCCATGCAGTGTGTTGAGTTTAGATAGATGCACACACCGAAAGAGAGAGAGTTCTTGAGAGCATTCTGTCCAGAAAACACACACACACACTAGAGAGTTTGCAAAACACATTTGTGAACATTGAGCTTGTAACCGAAACCTTTCATACGTATTAATACAAGTGGTGTTAATCGGTGAACATTGTGTGTTTGTGTTTGTGCTTGTTTCATCCCGGTTTGCTTGCTAGCTTGGATTCCGCACTGGCTAGTGAGTTAGTATAACAAGGTTTAGGTTCGTCATCCTTCGGAAAGGGACCTACAAGTGGTATCAGAGCTAAGGCTCTTAACCTTGTTTAAAACCGGGTTTGTTCAAGTTCTTGGTGTGTTTGGACATTTGGTTTTGCACCCGTTTTTGGTGTTTTTATTGCACTCTTAAACTGAAAAACGGTTTCTAAACCTTCGGGAGTGTTCAAGGTTGGGATGGGTAACTTGAAAATTTGTTTTTAAGTGACTTGGTGTTTTCCGGTCATATCTCCGGTCAAAGTTCCGGTGACTGGTTTTTGGATAAGGTATTCCTTTTTGGGTAATATTTTATTTGAAAATCAAAGTTGGTAGAAAGTTAGGCCTGCACATACCGTCTTGCCGAAAGTTGACCTTACCAACCTTTCACCTTTTCACCAACCTGTCACATCAGTGTCAGTTGTGTCAGAGTGCTCGAAAGATATCTTTCGACATCGAAAGACCATCTTTCGATCAAGGAAGGATCGACAGATTATCATCTTTCGACCCATCCTTCGGAGTCCGAAACATATCTTTCGACCAGGGAATCTATTTGAAAGACAGTTCATCGAAAGATAAGGATATATACTCGAAAGATAAGGATCTTTCAAATAGTGAATCCTTCGAGTTTGTGAATCTTTCGAAATCATTGTTCGAGATACAACAGTGATCTTTCGAGCACTGTTGATCCTTCGAACAAGATTTGATCTTTCGATTGTGGTCTACTTATTGTTAACAAGTTTTTGTGATTTTAGATCTTTCGAACAGGGTCCTTCGGCTGTGTGATCTTTCGAAATATTAACTTAGCATTTATTTTGCTTATCAATCATGAATCCGAGTTGGTGGAATCCTGCCCCAGACAGTGGAAAATATACTAGTTCTGGTGTCACTCCCTCATGGTGGGGCACACCGGCGCCAGACAGTGGAAAATACACGTCTACAAGTCTATCGCCTTCATGGGCCGAGTCTCCGGTATCGACATCTTCTCAGGGAAATCAGTGGGCGTTAGTCTCGAATCAAACTCCTAGTATCCAAAGTATCTTACTGAGCGAAAGCGAAACAGGAAGTTTGAATCGACCTCCGAAGCTGATGCATTTAAACGAGTATCCGGGTTGGGCTGATCGTTTCTGTACATATGTTCTTGGCCAGAATACAGAGCTGTGGATACGGTTCACCACAGATTTTGATCAAGCTATCGAAGTCGCCGCTTCAACAACTGCTAGTTTTGCCGATCTTCCAGAAGATCAAAAGAAAATATATGATCTGGAGAAGAAAGCATACGCCATTCTCACTCAGGCGTTAAGCAAAGACATCTATCATCAGTTTGTCAGCTTCAAGACTACGAAGAAGCTGTGGGACGGTTTGAAAACAAGAGGAGTAGGGAATGAAGCAACACGTCAATTGCGTCATGATCTGCTCAAGAAAGAATTCGACTGTTTCACATGTTTAGATAAGGAGTCTTTGGGAGACATGACAAGTCGGTTTTATCATTTGCTTACTGAGCTGAATAATTTCGGTGTGACGACAACTCAAGCAGAAGTGGTGAAAAAGTTTGCTGATGCCTTGCCTCCCCAATGGAGTAGTTTCTTGGAAATCCTGAAGTATAACGGAGTGTTGAAAACTACAAATATCAACGACTTCGTGCAGCTTTTGGAAAACAAGGATCAGGAGGAAACATTAAAGGCGAAGAGAGTTCCATTGCCACAAAATCCTGAAATGTATTGTGGAACTTCCAATACTTCGTCTGCAAGAACAGGTCCACATGCTCCTTTGCAAACGGCGTTTGTCACTAGCACGGATATGTATGGCAATCCGGTGCAAGTTCCTGTAAAGCCACCTCCTACCACAGACATGTATGGAAATCCAATACAACCACCTCCTCCTCCTCCTCCTGCTCAACAACAACGTGCATGTTATGGAGGAACATCATCTGCTGGTCAACAATCAAAGTCAGGTACCGTACAGCTCGACACGTCAAGCTTCTCTAAAATCAGTGTAGAAGTAGCTAAGGAACACATGGAGCTGCTTAACACTGTAGTGAGCGCGTACTGTGGGTTAATAGAAGGTCAGATTGGCAACATTAATCTGACACAAGAAGATTACAGGCAGATTGATAAAGAAGAGATGGACTTGATGGACATCAAGTGGGCCTTTGCGAGTGCTGTGAGAAGAGCAAAGGATTGGATGGAAAGTACTGGCAGAACTGTAACACCCCAAAACCTACAAGCATGTACATTATATAGTTAAATAAAAATATAAACCTAGTTAGAATGTAATTTGAAAGAATAACCTAAAAGAGAAGGTTTAGTTAATTAAAGACAAATTGTAGAAACTTGAGGGACCAAATAAGGGAATGGGGAAAGTGATTTTCTTAAAAACAAAATACTAACACACACCACACACACTTCAGTGTGTGTGTGTGTCGATTGAACCAAGGGGAAACAAACCCCAGCCCTCAAGTTCTACAAATTCAGCAAATTGAAGGAGAATTCTTGGTCCAAATCATTGCATGTTCACATAAAAACGATCATCTAAGCTAGACAAACGAATGGTAAGTCGAATTCCATGATTTGGTAATTTTTCATGAATGGGTTTTGATTTAGTATGAGGCTTTCTTTGAAATTGATTATGAATGTATGTTGAAATTACCTTATAGAGGGCCAAATCATGTTTAATTTCTGATTTAGTTAAAGATTTACATAAAACCCACTTGCAAATGTGATGATAGGAAGAATTATAAAAGTTCTATGTTAATTGGTATGATGACTAGAATTGGTAGTGTTCATATCAACGGGTTGTTAATTAGAAACAAATTATGAATGAAAGTTGCATAGAAAATTATTAGAATTTGATGTTCTTGATGAAGTTGATATGAAATGGTTAGGTTATGCTCATAATACTTGTACTCTATGCTTGTTAAGTAGTACGCACACCAAGTGTTTGTTAAAATGCTTGAAAGAAATACATCTCATATTGATGCATTATTACATTGATTAGGACCTAGACAACCTTGAATGATAATGTATATCTTAAGAACGAATTTCAAATATGACATGAGATTAAAGTATGTGAATTCGGAATGTAGGAATAAAAGAAGAAAGTTCAAGTCAATCCGGGTCGCAAGCGAAGGACGGTAAAGGTAAGTTTGCTTACACAAGACTATTGGCATGTTCTATTATAGTACTTTATCAATTAATGGTTGAAGTTGTTTACTTGTAAGAAAGCTATTGTATTTCGATTGCATGACATAAATATGGGTCGAACGAGTTAGAAGGGTAATGTACCAAGTTAAGGACAAATTCATGTAGGTATGAAGATTAGAAAGGTTTACTTGAGATGCATGTTGTAATTGATGTCGTATGAATTCTTTGTTTCTTTGTAATAAAGACGACTAACGGTTTGGTTGAATGTAGGTAAAGCAACTTGCTAAATGGCGTCGCTTGGATCGAACACCCTCATGATGCACGCTTCCGCAAGGATATTAGCTTCGGTTAAAACCTTTGTTAAATGTACTTTTTGGTAAAACGGGTCTTTTGTAAGTAACAAAAACTTGGTCGTTGTTAGTGGTCGAACTCGTAGTCGAAGACAATGTTAGTTATGTATCAAATGTTGGGTTGTAAGCTATTTTAATATCTCCTAGTTAATTATGCTATGGTAAAAATGCAGAATTTTCAATTATGAATTATTTGACCCGTTTGGTATTTTGTCGAATGAAGCTCGTTAGTGTCTTTTTAAGTTTTAGACCTTACAAGTTGGTATCAGAGCCTAGGTTTGAGGGATTCGAGTAGGTGATGGTGCTCGAACTCAAACCGAAAGCTCTTGTGAAAGTGTGTTCGTTCCAAAGCGCCGCGCAAGTAAGTAAATTAAGGATTTTATGTTTGTAGATAGAAATGGGAATGGGTTACGGTTTAGTTACTAGTATAACATGGTTGGGGATGTTAAGGTGCGTTATGGAAAGTTTCGGGACTGCCCAGGGCCGTTTCGGGTTGAAAAAGGAGCTTGAAACAAAAAATTTTAGTAATTCAGCGTTTGCATACCAGGAAGCCCGTCGGCGACGGGCTATATGCCGTCGGCGACGGCTCCCTCCCACCCGACGGCTTAACCACCTGCCTACGGGCAAAAGGTGGCGACGGGGTTATCCCGAGCCCGTCGGCGACGCACTCAATGCCGTCGGCGACGGGTGCCCCCTAAATGTTTTGCTGAATTTGTTGTTATTCTTGTTAAGGCCCTTAATTCGATTATGACGTTCGTTTAACATAAAGAATACCCCGAATCAACTATGAAACTAAGAAATTCATGATAGCTAGTATGCTTTAATAATGAACGTGCGAAAGGTTGAGGAGTCCTGACATGCGAATGAATAAAGTAAGTGACACCTTAAGAATGTTTGTAAAGAAGGATTGGATGGTTCACGATTTGTGAAATCGAACTATTGAAAACAAATGATATACATATATAGAAAGATGAGAAGGATGAAAGTGACAATGATTAATATGAATGTTTAAATTGTAGATGGCAAGTGGAGGAAACACGGATAACACAGAACGTATAACTCAGAACGAGTTAAACAAGATGATCTCGGATGAAGTAACGAGGGTAATTGATGCAAATGTTTCCAAGCTAGCACAAGAGGTGGAGGGCCAAGTACTTAGTACGGTAGAAAATATGATCACGGGCAAGGTGGATGAATTGAAGGAAATGATAGCTGGAATTCAAGGCAAGAAAGAGGCAAGACGGTGCACCTACAAGGATTTTATGGCATGTAAGCCTACGACCTTTGACGGGGAAATCGACCCCATAGAATGCCAAAGATGGATAGCTAACATGGAAGGGGTATTCATTCGGAGTCATTGTGACAAGGAAGACCAAGTCATGTTTGCTACGGGGCAACTCATGCGAAGGGCTAAAGATTGGTGGGACTCGTATAGTAAGGAGATTGGAGAAAATCGAGTTCAAACCTTGACTTGGCAAGAATTCAAACAGCCTTTTATCAAGTACCATTGTCCACAATCGGCTGTGGATCGAATTCAAGAAGATTTTCTCCGGTTGCGACAAAGGGATGAATCAGTTAACGAAATCACGAACACTTTCCTCGATCAACTGAAGTTTTGTGAAGAAATAGTTGGAACAGAAAGGAAGAAGATTATTCGTTATCATGGCATGCTCAAAGCTGAAATACGGGAGTTCATAACTCCTTCAAAATGTGAAACGTTGGACGAGATCATTGATTTAGCAAGGGATAGAGAAATCGAGATAAAGAGGCAAGATGAACGTGGGGAGAAAAGGCAAGCCGAGAAGGGGTCAACTCAAGGCTCATCTAAGAAACCCAAAACGCAAGATCAAGGAAAGAAGGAAGCTTCCAAAGGCGGGTTCCCACGATGCAAAACATGTGGAAAACCCCATTCCGGTGAGTGCTTATTGGGAAGGAAGGGGTGTTACAATTGCGGGCAAGAAGGACATCCGTACTATAACTGTCCGAATCCCAAAAGGGTGTGCTACAATTGTAATGAATCGGGCCATGTGAAAGCCGATTGCCCAAAGCTCAAACAAGGGCCGAAGAAAGAAGGAAAGAAAGAAGAAACCGCGAAAGCGAAAGGAAGAATGTTTCAAATCTCCGCGGAAGAAGCAAGAGCTCACCCGAATGTGGTCTCAGGTATCTATATGATAAACTCTATACCCACTTATATATTATTTGATACCGGAGCTAGTAGGTCATTCATTTCTAGTGAGCTTGTACGTTCCCCTTTATTCACGATAGAAAGAATGTGTACACCACTCGAGGTAGAAATTGCCGATTGTAAGAGTTATCTACTGCATGAAATATGTAGGGGTTGTAAAATCACTATAGATGATGAAGATTTTGATATTGATTTGATTCCCATGGTTTTGGGGGAATTTAAAGTAATGGTAGGTATGGATTGGTTATCCCGTTATCACGCGGAAATTTTATGCGAAAACAAAATTATTCATGTGACATCCCCTAAAGGGAAACGGGTAACCATTCATGGGGAAAGGGAAGTAGGGGCAAAATTTTGCACTATCCTAGAAGCAGTTAAGTACGTGAGGAATGGAAGTAAAGCATTTTTAGCCTACGTAGTCGATACCAAATTAGGAGCTTTGAAAATTGAAGATACTAAGATAGTGAATGAATTCCCGGATGTATTTCCGGATGAATTGCCGGGACTCCCACCCGAGCGGGAAGTCGAGTTTCGTATCGAACTAGAACCAAATGCCAAACCAGTAGCCAAAGCCCCTTACCGGTTGGCACCCGCGGAAGTACGGGAATTAATGGTCCAATTACAAGAACTTCTTGACAAGGGTTTCATACGCCCTAGCGTATCCCCGTGGGGGGCGCCTGTTTTGTTTGTTAAAAAGAAAGATGGGTCGATGAGAATGTGCATCGACTACCGTGAACTCAACAAACTCACGGTAAAGAACCGATACCCACTTCCGAGAATAGATGATCTCTTTGATCAACTACAAGGGGCAAGTTGGTTCTCAAAAATCGACTTGCGATCGGGCTACCATCAAGTACGAGTAAGGGAAGAGGATGTACCTAAGACTGCGTTCAGAACTCGCTACGGACATTACGAATTCCTGGTAATGTCATTCGGGTTAACTAACGCTCCGGCCGCTTTTATGGATCTAATGAATAGGGTATGCCGAAATATGTTAGACCGGTTTGTCATAGTGTTTATTGATGACATTTTAGTATACTCTCGTAGCGAGTCTGAACATGCAAGTCATTTACGTCAGGTACTCGAAACGCTTCGAAAGGAAAGATTATATGCTAAGTTTTCTAAGTGTGCGTTTTGGCTTAGGGAAGTGCAGTTTTTGGGACATGTAATTAACGAAAAGGGGATTTTAGTGGATCCCTCTAAGGTAGAAGCCGTGATAAAATGGGTACCCCCGAAGAATGTAGGTGAAGTAAGAAGTTTCTTAGGTCTAGCCGGCTATTATCGGAGATTTATCCAAGACTTCTCCAAAATAGCCCTCCCTTTAACTAAACTAACAAAGAAAGAAGAAAGGTTCGAATGGAATGATGATCAGCAGAAAGCTTTTCGAATGTTAAAGGAGAAATTGTCAAGTTCCCCCATTCTAACGCTGCCAGAAGGAACAGAAGACTTAGTGGTTTATGCAGACGCATCTCATCAAGGGTTGGGTTGTGTCTTGATGCAACGAGGCAAGGTCATTGCCTATGCTTCAAGACAACTAAAGCAACATGAAATTAACTATCCAACCCACGATCTCGAACTGGCGGCGGTAGTGTTTGCCCTAAAAATCTGGAGGCATTATTTGTATGGAACGAAATGCACCATTTATTCGGACCACAAAAGCCTTAGATACTTCTTTGAGCAGAAAGATCTCAATATGAGACAACGAAGGTGGCTAGAGTTGATCAAAGATTACGACTGCGACATTCTTTACCATCCGGGAAAAGCTAATGTTGTAGCGGATGCGTTAAGCCGGAAGGAATACCTACCACCCATTCGAGTGAAATCGATGAGAATGATAGTTACACCAAACCTTCTTGAAACGATACGAAAGGAGCAAGACGAGTCCTTGAATAAAGGCGATCCGAAAGGTGAAAGAACGAAAGGGTTTGAAAGTGAACTTGAAGCAAACGCGAGCGGATTAAGAAAAAGGTTTGGGCGAGTTTGGATACCGCGACACTGTGAAGCAAAGACCTTATTATTGGAAGAAGCACACAAGTCCCGTTACTCGGTCCATCCGGGAGCCACTAAAATGTATCGCGATTTGAAGGAAAATTATTGGTGGCCGGGAATGAAACGTGATATTGTTAAGTATGTATCTAAATGCTTGACATGTTCCCAAGTAAAGGCGGAACATCAAAAACCTTACGGGAAATTACAACCCCTAGAAATTCCGGTATGGAAATGGGAGAATGTGGATATGGATCTTGTGACCAAACTCCCGAAAACCAAGAAAGGGCATGATGCAATATGGGTCGTTGTTGACCGTCTTACCAAAAGTGCCCATTTTCTACCCATTCGAGAGACCTATTCCTCGGAAAGGTTAGCGGAAGTTTATGTGAATGAAATCGTTTCCCGCCATGGTGTGCCGGTGTCTATCGTCTCAGACCGGGATACGCGATTCACCTCCCGCTACTGGCGGAAGTTTCATGAAGGAATGGGTACTCAATTGCATCTAAGTACCGCATACCACCCGCAAACGGATGGCCAATCCGAACGAACGATTCAAACTCTCATAGATATGTTGAGAGCATGTGTGATAGATTTCGGGGGAAATTGGGATGAACATTTGCCGCTAGTATAATTTTCATATAATAATAGCTACCAAAGTAGTATACAAATGGCGCCGTATGAAATGTTGTATGGAAGAAGGTGTAGAACCCCGGTTTGTTGGGGAGAAGTAGGGCAAAGGGAACTCGCACCGAATGATGTGGTGGCGATAACCAACGAAAAGGTCGACGTCGTACGGGCTCGGTTAAAAGCGGCGTAAGACCGACAAAAGTCCTATGCGGATAGAAGAAGTCGCCCTATCGAGTTCCAAGTGGGGGACCGAGTATTTTTGAAGGTGTCTCCGTGGAAAGGTATAATTCGATTTCGTAAGCGAGGAAAGTTGGGCCCCCGATACATTGGACCGTTCGAGATTCTAGCTCGAGTTGGAAAGGTGGCCTACCGGTTAAATCTACCATCTTCTTTGGAAGGGATTCATAGTACCTTTCACGTGTCGCAATTACGAAAATGCTTAGCGGATGAAACGGCCCATGTACCAATTGAAGACATTGAGATCGATGAGAAAATGAATTATATAGAAAGACCGGTAGCTATAAAAGATTCCAAAGTAAAGACGCTTCGTAGCAAGGAGATCAAGCAAGTCTTAGTCCAATGGCAACACAGAAAGGGATCGGATCTCACCTGGGAGTCGGAGGATGAGATGAAGAAGTTCTACCCGTTTTTATTTGGTACGTTAGCCGGGTTTCGAGGACGAAACCTCTTTTAAGGGGGGTGGACTTGTAACACCCCAAAACCTACAAGCATGTACATTATATAGTTAAATAAAAATATAAACCTAGTTAGAATGTAATTTGAAAGAATAACCTAAAAGAGAAGGTTTAGTTAATTAAAGACAAATTGTAGAAACTTGAGGGACCAAATAAGGGAATGGGGAAAGTGATTTTCTTAAAAACAAAATACTAACACACACCACACACACTTCAGTGTGTGTGTGTGTCGACTGAACCAAGGGGAAACAAACCCCAGCCCTCAAGTTCTACAAATTCAGCAAATTGAAGGAGAATTCTTGGTCCAAATCATTGCATGTTCACATAAAAACGATCATCTAAGCTAGACAAACGAATGGTAAGTCGAATTCCATGATTTGGTAATTTTTCATGAATGGGTTTTGATTTAGTATGAGGCTTTCTTTGAAATTGATTATGAATGTATGTTGAAATTACCTTATAGAGGGCCAAATCATGTTTAATTTCTGATTTAGTTAAAGATTTACATAAAACCCACTTGCAAATGTGATGATAGGAAGAATTATAAAAGTTCTATGTTAATTGGTATGATGACTAGAATTGGTAGTGTTCATATCAACGGGTTGTTAATTAGAAACAAATTATGAATGAAAGTTGCATAGAAAATTATTAGAATTTGATGTTCTTGATGAAGTTGATATGAAATGGTTAGGTTATGCTCATAATACTTGTACTCTATGCTTGTTAAGTAGTACGCACGCCAAGTGTTTGTTAAAATGCTTGAAAGAAATACATCTCATATTGATGCATTATTACATTGATTAGGACCTAGACAACCTTGAATGATAATGTATATCTTAAGAACGAATTTCAAATATGACATGAGATTAAAGTATGTGAATTCGGAATGTAGGAATAAAAGAAGAAAGTTCAAGTCAATCCGGGTCGCAAGCGAAGGACGGTAAAGGTAAGTTTGCTTACACAAGACTATTGGCATGTTCTATTATAGTACTTTATCAATTAATGGTTGAAGTTGTTTACTTGTAAGAAAGCTATTGTATTTCGATTGCATGACATAAATATGGGTCGAACGAGTTAGAAGGGTAATGTACCAAGTTAAGGACGAATTCATGTAGGTATGAAGATTAGAAAGGTTTACTTGAGATGCATGTTGTAATTGATGTCGTATGAATTCTTTGTTTCTTTGTAATAAAGACGACTAACGGTTTGGTTGAATGTAGGTAAAGCAACTTGCTAAATGGCGTCGCTTGGATCGAACACCCTCATGATGCACGCTTCCGCAAGGATATTAGCTTCGGTTAAAACCTTTGTTAAATGTACTTTTTGGTAAAACGGGTCTTTTGTAAGTAACAAAAACTTGGTAGTTGTTAGTGGTCGAACTCGTAGTCGAAGACAATGTTAGTTATGTATCAAATGTTGGGTTGTAAGCTATTTTAATATCTCCTAGTTAATTATGCTATGGTAAAAATGCAGAATTTTCAATTATGAATTATTTGACCCGTTTGGTATTTTGTCGAATGAAGCTCGTTAGTGTCTTTTTAAGTTTTAGACCTTACAAGAACCAGCTTGGAAAGTAAGCGAGACACCAAGTATGGGTTCGATAAGCAGGCTGTAAAGTGCTTCAACTGTGGTGAACGGGGTCACTTTAAGAGGGAATGTACAAAGCCAGCTCAGCACGGGAATCAAAACCCTTTCAGAAACCAAGGCAACCAGCAGAACATAAACAATGAGCGTACATTGGTGCCTGTCAACAACCAAACTAACCGGGCTCTTGCAGTTCAGGTGGATGAAGGTTGTGACTGGTCAATCCAGTTGGGTGGTGATGCTCCCGATGGAACAACATGTTTTGCTCAGGTTGTGAAGGAGTTAGTTCACACCAGTGGTGGAGAATCTTCTGCCAGTGGTGGTGAATCGTCTGAAAATGAAGACTCTTCTGGGTACAGCAGGAGTGTTGATGAAGAATCATCCAATTCTGGTGATGATCATGTGGGTGAGACATCAAATGCAGCAATTGATGCAGATATTGATGAACTTTTGGAGGAAGCTGCAGCAGAAGCTCAAAGAAGATCTATTCTGGTAGATCAAGCTGCTTATACTTCGTCTTCTCTCCATTCAGCCTTTATGGCTAATGTCGACGGTTTATCAAGTCAGGTATGTGTCGATGAACCCACTGCTATTAACTGTGATGAATGTGATAGATTGCATGCTAGGTGTGCTGACTTAGAAGGAAACATGTCTGAGTTGCAAGCCAAACATGATGCTTTACAAGCTAGTTTGTTTGACTTGCAAGACAAACATAGTTCCTTGAGTGCTGAGTGGTGTGACTTGCAAAGCAAGCATGAGGCTTTACAAGAGAAATATGATGTGACATTCATCCACAATCAGAAGTTGACTGTGGATCTCTCAAAATGCACAGAAGCCAACATGTTTTATGAAAACCATGAAAAAGAATTTAAGTCAGTAATTGAGACCTTAAAGAAAGATAAAACTGAACTGACTAAAATGGTTTCAAGAAAACAAACTGATATTAATTTGTATATATCTCGCCTGGAGATTATGCAAAAAGAGATGGCTTGTGTGAAAACAGAAAGCGATGCGATCCAGCTTAAGCTAGACAGTTATTTGAGCTCTAGCTATGTGTTGGATCACATCATTGATGTTCAGAAGGAAAAGAGGGATGTCACATGCATTGGCTACAAGAAATGTCCACCACCAGTTAGACACAATTATGATGCGATGCCTGACGAGGAGGATAGAGTGTTCTTTGAACCATCTGTTCCTCTAGATGTAAAGGAGTTTGCAGCAGGACTCGGATACAAGAAAGATGTATCACCAGATTCAGATACTTCAGCAGATACATGTGTGTCTTCTGCTGAACAGAATCAGGATCCTCCAGTCATCATTGAGGATGCTGATTCTTCTGATGATGAATCTGATGATACCATACCAGCAAAGTATGATGCGGAGGTCAAAGATGGGGACATACCTCTCGAGAATTACATTCTATGTGATCCTCCTGCAAAACCCGCTAAGACTGTTGCAATCGAGTCCTCGTCTGCAAAAGAGTCGGAGGGTGTGAACTTGCTGTACACTCTCGTTGGTGATGATAAAATCTACTCTGACAAAGATTTTCCTATTAAAAATATTAATCAATCTTTAATAAGTAAAGTCTTTGAAGATTCGACAAGTAAGTTTTTGAGAAAGACAGGACCACGTGTTACAGTTACACAGTGTCCTCCTATTCCAAAGGCCGAAATTCGAAAACAATTTGGGAATAAGAAATTACCAACAGAGAAAAGGCAGCCAAATCATGCCAAACCTAAAGGAAAAGCACCGACTCAGGGTCAGAAGAAACAGACCCAAAAAAAAAACAAGAATGTGAACTTTGTGAAATCTAAGGGAACGGACAAAATCGAAACTTTTGAGAACAAATCTAACTTAGATTTTGTTAAACAAGCAACAGTGTTGAAAAGAAATGATCCAAACTGTTCAAAACCTAGTACCTCGGGATCACAAAGTTCATCATCGTCGGCAAGACGATCACATGATGCTTCGGGGATTGTTGAACGAAGATATTGTTTTGAGTGTGGAACAATTGGACATATCATTCGAAATTGTCCATATCTTGATAAGTTGAAAGCAAAGGTTGATGATCCCCGTGAACAAAATCATGCCGCCCAAGAGAATAGAAAAGGCAAACAGGGCGAAAACAAGAAAAAGGTTCGGAAGATAAACCTCGTGAAATCAAGAGGGACTGATAAAATTGATACTTCCAAAAACAAATACAATAAGGATTTTGTTAAACAAAGTAAAATTTTGAAAAGAAACAGTCAAAACAACTATACACAACACACAAACGGTTGTGATGTAGGACCAAGTACCTCAAGATCACGAAGTTCATCATCCGGCTATTGCAGTTATGATACTCCGAGGTTTGTTGAGCGGAGATCATGCTTTGAATGCTGTGAGTATGGACACATCATTAAGAATTGTCCATATCTCACCAAGAGAAAGTCAAAAATTGATGCCCCCCATGGTAACAATTACCATAAAAGATCTGTTTCACTAAAACAGGATCCTCGTCTTGTTAAACAACGAGAAAAGAAACAGAAAAAGAAACAAAGAAAAGAAGTTGAAAAGGTCTTAAAACCGGAGGTCATCCAAATAAAATCTGTTAAATCGGATGTTAAACATGAAAAACAGAAACAGATTTGGATACCAAAACCGGTAACTGTTTCAGGGGGAGCTGCATCAATTCCGAATCATCGGGAAATGGATGTTACAATTCTCGATGATGACGGACGACCCAAGTCTGTGAAGGCTTGGGTCCCCCTCTCCAACTAATCTCTGAATGAGTGTGCAGGATGTTCCAGGAGGAACTATTGATAGTCTTAGGATTGTTGATAGTGGAGCGTCCATGCACAAGATTGGCGACATAAGGCTCCGAAATATTGTTATATCTAGGAGAATGTTGTTGTCATTAATGGAGAGGAAGGAAAAAGAAAAGAAGACAAAAATGTCTGATGAAAGAATGTGGTTGAATGAAGCTGCAAAATTCGATCAAATGAAGAACGTGCCAAAATTTGGTTGTTATGGTTCTTGATCGGGTACTCAGGAAAGATTCGAATAAAATGTACGCACTAGAAGCACGTCTGAAGTTCACAATCAGCAAGATAGACGTGCAGTGTACATTTCTTCGTGGTGTGATTGAAGAAAATGTGTTTGTTGAACGAACTACACCGGATGTGCAAATGTCTTGGCGTGGATTGAACAACCACACACTACTTCTCAAGAGGAAGACAAAGACATTCGCTGGTGCAATGTGGAAGACCAGCCGGAACCAAAGGTTTTTGATCATGTTGCTGTGAAGAGATTCTCCAGTAGCTACAAAATCGACTTTGAAGTCCACACCGGGTGGATATCCAGTTTGGGAGAGTGCTCAAATTCCTTGCAATGCTCGAAACAATTGCAGGATACGGTTTTGAATTTCTAATCTCTCCTATGCTTGTCGATATTTAAGCTGCTTTATGAATTATTATCATCTCATACAGCACTCTTTGACCTGACACATTGATCTCGAATATCACCTCACACGTGATTGTTTCTCTATGAAACTCGTTAATGTTGTCATGGTCCGCACCGCTTACCGACATGCCAACTGATTTTTCCAAAATTCAATAAAATCATTTCTGATTAAAATTAATTTTGGTAAACGGCATTGAAGTAAAATACGAGTAAAACCAACATCGGAAAATCATTTTTGTAAATACCTTTGCGTTTTAAATTTATCTTAGTTTATTGATTTTAGGGGGAGTAAATCCAAAAATCTGAAAATCCAAAAACATCGAAAAATTTCAAAAACACAAAAACAATAGAAAAACAAAAATGAGTTTCCTGGCGAGCAAAAGAGAAAATGATAGTACATCAGTGGTCTATCCAAACCTCTTTAAACCCCAAATGAAAAACGATAAGCAGCTCTATATAAGATGTATCGGTAGGCTCACAATCATTTTAAAGTGTGCAGGGTGATATAAATCTTAATCGACTGAAGACCAGGTGGGAACCATTCATTGGCATATGGTCTTAGTACCGAAATTTCGTTTGATAGATTGCCGAGGTTCTGAGATATTCGGTCTTTATGCTGCTTATCATCTGGGTATCATGGTTGTATCTTTTACCGAAAAATAACGGGGACGCAAGTCTAGATCTTCCATGATACTATACATACGTGTACATATTACATACTGCATTCGACCTCAATAAGTGATAAACAATCACATGTCCAAAACAAATAAGTGATAAAATATCACATTTATCCGGGTGTCAAGTTCGTCTCTCTGCTGTACGGAAGTACTGACCTGTTCACGGACTTGCACCTGTGCCCTCATGCATATGAAAATCAAGTTCCTCATCAATAAGTGATTATATCACATAGGGCTTGTTTTCAAATCAAAATAAGTGAGTATCTCACAATTTATACGGTCAAACAGATGATAATCGGTATACTCACCGGTAAGATGAACCCTCGTGCATACCTTGATACGGGAATGTGTCGTGATGTGGATGAACACCGGTCGGTAAGTATAAATCATACATTAACGTATCCCCTCGCCATGATTACATCTGATAAGTTGAGCTTAAGTGGACAACAATACCGATAATTGTTATAGGATGCTTATCTTAATGTTAACTAACTGAACAACAAGAGTGTTTTGGCATGACCGTACACTGATATGATTCTCTTACCCTCGAAACTCGCAAAAAGAATGTTTGTATATATTTATTTACTGCTTAATTTTTATTGTCTTATTTTTAAAACAGTTTCGTCGTTTGGTGCATATCAGCACGACATTAGCGGTGATGTCGTTTGATAACACTCAAAGGAGTTTAAATTGTTGTCTTTTAATTTCAAAAATACCAAAAAGATTTTAGGCGTGTTTTAATATAAACTTTATAAAAGCCAAAAAGATTTTCTTTCTACTTTATTTTCGATCGTACGATGTTGGAGCTCGTGTCTTCGTTACCTGAAACCTAAATGAAAACCGAATTGACTAAATCTTCATAAACGGTCAAAATTTGCAGATTTTGAAAGTTAGAATTTAAAATTGATAAATTTATTAAACTTTCAAACTGTCGGACGGTGTTTGATAATGACATGGTCATCTGTGTGTCATTTGTTTATGTTAACTACATTCCAAGCAGTGTTCTCATTATGCGTTTAGATTTCTTGCATGTGCAGATTCTAAAGGCTGGGAGAACATGGTCGATGACAAAGCTTTGGAACGAAGACACGACGTGAAGGCACTCAAGTGATGAAAATGATCGAGTAGCCGCTGACCATCATCAACACCACAAGGATCTCACTTCATAAAGTTCAAGTATTTCACGAGCATAACTCAAGGGGGAGCTTATGTTAAGGGGGACTTTGTCTACACACTTCCTACATGATACGGGTAGTTTGTTGATACACTCTCTGCTTTCAATACGTGAAGACTTTGAAGATCCTCCGACTTTGAAGACTTGAAAGGACATCAGAGTTTTGAGAACTCGAAGACCAAAGACCATCGAAGTTCGAGACGAGTCTACAACTATAGAAGATAAAGACAAAGCTACAGCCAATGGGGAGTTTGTTGGTGCACTTGTGTCTGTACTTTGTCTGTATTCGGTCACGATGTAAACGATGTCCTGATTAGTGTTGTAAGTTGACCAAGTCAACCATCCTCCGGTTTGACGTGGACAACAGTTTGTAAGATGTTGAAAGATGTTCTGTGTCGTAGGATAAGAGATCGAAGGATAATGTGAATCCTTCGATCTCATCGAAAGATATGTTTCGTGTCACACCCCCAAATTACCACCTAGGGCGTGTCCCTAATGGAGGCGTAACGATTCAACAAAGAGCCACCAATCATATCAAACACAAGTCATAAAGTAATAAAACACCCAATTGAAAGAAATGTATCGTTTGAAAGTTAAACCAAAACCAAAGTACTGAGCGGAAGCATAAATGTATAAGTGTGTAAATGCATCAAAAGCAAATCAAATAACTGTTTATTATGACCACAACCACCCCAGCAGCGTCAGACAGCAAGCTCCCAAGTTCCTTCAGTAATTACCTACAAGCATGTAAACAAGTGTGTCAGACTACGCTGGTGAGTTCAAGGTTTGCGTTTGTTTACCAAGTTGTGTTACCGATCATGTGAGTAAAACAGTTTACAAAACGTTATGTTGTTTGTTGTTATGATAGTTGATGTTTCGATGTTTCGATGTTGTTATTACTCGAGTACCGAATGGCCAGATGATATGTGATTGCCAACCCCAATGCCTCTATCAAAGCATTGGTCATGTTTTAAGGTAATTAGTTCACGCCCGTTCCCCTTGAACGTCGTGAGGGTGCCAAACCTAATAGCGCTATCAACTAATAACCCCCGTTGCCCTACAAGCAACGTGCCGGTAGATGTAGTGGTCTTACAATGATAGAAAAACTGAGTACAATAACCAACATCCCATTACCCATGCATTCCTCATCGGAACGTTACCCGTTAACCCTTCACTGGGATCCATGCTTGAGAAAAGAGCAATGAACTCACCTTGGTTTGCTCGGTTAGATTAAACGGTCGTTAAACAATTGATCAATCAAATCCTATCGTGTTTAATAGAGACAGTCAGTTACATATAGATCACTTATTTCACATACAAGTCACATAAGTAGCATACAAGTAAAGCGCGTATATACAAGTCGTAGCTGTTAATCACACAATACATTGACCCATAACATTTATCGTAAAGTCGCACAGTAGGTGTATGAAGTTCATGTACAAGTAAATCAGATAACAGTATACGTATACTAGCATGTTGCTCACAAACATTTATCACAGTAGTCCATACGTTCATGCACATTTATAGTCTAACAATATACTCGCTCGAGAGTGCGGTCTAACTGTTTTGTACGGCTGCACAAAACGGTGCAACTGGGCTCCGGTGCGTGTGACCCAGCCATGTACGTTTGGCCCAGCTAGGCTCAAAGCCAAATGCATAACAGTCCCTAACCGATGTGTGGTTCCATTATGAAGTGTATTTAATTCCATAATATAAAATCTAGTTTTTATGTTATTCATTGACGAATATGAATGTAGGTTTGCAAAAAGAAAAGTAAATTAAAAAAAAACACTTATTCCTTTTACATCAATCCCAGCCGCCCCCATTGGACCTTGGATCGGCCCATTACCTGCGTGACACCTCAGCCCCCATGCTTGATTCATGAATTTTTCTATGCATACGTAAGGCATGGGGGTTGTTACAGTAACATGTGCACCAACTTGCATTCAAGATACAATTAATAAAATAATAGTGGGCGGCAACTTAAAAGAACATGGAATTCCTATTGGTTAAACATGGCGGCAAACAATATATAATAACACATTAGTGGGCGGCAACTTATCAAACATACTGATGTTGATTGGGCCTTTCAAATTAAGCACATGGGATGCCAACCTATGTATCTAGTTCTATAATTGCCATCATCAACTAACCGCTTTGTGCCCTATGATTACATCATGCCTACTGTCACTATTTATCTTACATGGAGTTCATAAATTCACATACCAATCATCGAACATGCAACAGATCTTTGTCGAGACGTCTGTTTATCATACAAGGGTTTATACCACTAAACCTTAAACCCTTTTTTTTCATCACACATTCACAGAATTATCATCATTATGTGTAAAACTTAAGCGATTAATGGCAAGACACCAACAGAGATTTATCAAAGCGATTATTTCAGCACACAACATTTATTCATGTAAAACCCTACATAAAACAGGATCATCGAGTAGGAAGCACATATACCACCAGATCACGTAAACAGAATCATCAAGTGGGAATTAATACATGAATATAGTTTTACTAACCTAATGAATCGATCCACAGGAGAAAGCCTCGTGGTGGGGGGTTTCTTCAGTCGCACGCACACTTGGGGAGGGGGTAGGGTTTGCTTTTGGTTTCGTGTTTTATCTACTCAACTAACATATTACGTATATATCCAATATGAGGGTTTGGGGCGGTTTGGGCTTTGACCAAATAGTGGGTTTGTTTGTTAACATGGTAAATTGTAAAATAATAAGGAAGTCAATTTGTTTGTTAATATGGTGAATTGTAAAACAATAAGGAAGTCAAAACAAAGTGGGCCGAACAATACTTGCTAAGATTAAGTTAAAGTAAGTGGGCTGCCAAGATTAAATTAAAACAAGTGGTGTATTTGGGCTCGGGTGTGAAGATGCGGCCTAGTTAATGTGCGGCCCAAATGTCAAAACATTATTTAATACGTTATTGTACCAATCAATCTAACAAGGTTAGAGAAAGATAACGAGAAGCAAGGATCGGAGGATGGAACGTCACCGACCTTGAAAGTTCGGGTTGTCACATCATCCCCAACTTGAAAGAAATTTCGTCCCGAAATTTAGCAAACAGTCACTGAGGAAGCTAGTTTTGTTAAGCGTTTTCGCGGGGTATCACATCATCCCCTACTTGAAAGAATTTTCGTCCCGAAAATTGATCTAAAACAATGGCTTGAAGTGAGTTCCGACGAACTCGATCTATAGATACTTTACAACGCCTGGGGGGGGGGCTAATCTTGTGATCGGTGGAAATCATGGTATGGTGGTTAGCGTTTTGTTATATCAGTTGCCAATCAAAGAAACAGGGAATTAATGAGGTTCGTACAAAGAATCGAGTGAAACAGGGGTCCATTAAACATCCGAAGGATTTGGCCAGCAAATTTGTTGTCTAGAAGTAATTTCCAGTAGTGGTGCATGGCGGCATGGCACAACAGGGAGGTTCGTTACATTGCGGTCGCGCGAGTGTATTATTTGTCCAAAACAGAGTTTGGTGGGTAAAGGTTAGTGTTGCAAAACGACAAACGCGTGTAACTGTGACTGCTTCACTTCTAGCGGCGATGACAAGTGAAAGTGATAAGGTTCGTCTACAGGGATGCATGGGTATAGTTCTCCTAATCCCGTGTTCGTTCGGAAGTTCCATCTAGCGATGCCATCACATGGTTAGCTCTATTGAAACAAGGGTGCACTGGAGGCCCTTGTGATCGGTCTAATTGGTGCATTCGGTACCGTCCAAGTAATGCCTCCCACTTAAATCCAATGACCACGGTTTCCACCGGAGGTTGTAGGTCGTGCAGTTCCTCTCCGTAACACCATCATGGTATATCGCTGGATCATCGGTACCCTCGGATAGAAGCGATGCTCCGCGTGTTGTAGGGTTGGGTTTCAAAAGCTGCAAAGACGTTCTCCGATTTTATTTCTCAGGAATTCACAGCTCCCCGCTATGCTAAGGAGGTTGAAGTTGCGAAACCTTCGAAAATCCTATGATGAAGCTGTGATAGTATCTAGCGAACCTAAGGGATTTCTGTTTCCCATAAGGAATCTGAAATTGCATAAGGTCAATCTGAAATTCCGCCTAACGATGTGGAAGTAAACCAGCTCACTCTTCAGAAGGCATGTCAGAAAATTCATGGATAAGTGGAAGACACTCGATCTTCCTTTCCTAAAGTGGCGAATCGGTGACAAGAGCTAGTATAGCAGAGTAGCCCTTCCGTAGACACTTCTGGGCTTTCACGACTGTGACAATGCCAACAACGGCACCACTACGATGATCTTAAACTGATAAGGATTCCCCACTGGGGAGAGGGAACGCACGATTTTCTTTTTGCAGAGAATTTTCTGCTTGATACGTAGATAACCATGTCCATGTCAAAACTTACAAGAGTATTGGGAAGTAGGTCAATGTCGAACACTTGACCCACGAGATCAAGTTTACAACCAAAAAGAACGTGAGAAGCTTCTATCGATTTACTATCAGTCAGTTCTACTACATGCTTATTTACAAGAAAGGTGGAAGTCAGTCCTAACTAACGACTGAACCCTAAGGCACAAAACTCCAATCGAAACAAGAGTCAAATAAAACCGAAGTAGAAAAAGATCATTCAAAGAAGACGTACCGGCCTCTACATTGCCATCATTGCGAGTCTTCCCCAGCGCCAATAGTAAATACCCTTCCACGTGCTCCGTTCCCACCATTGTTCCCATTGTTGCCGCTCCCAGTATTGTTGTTGTTGCCAGCATTCTGATTGAGCTGAGGGCAATCCCTCTTAAAATGACCCTCATCACCACACTGAAAGCACCCCTTTTGATTTCCCTGGTTCTGTTGAGACTGTTGCCCTTGCTGTCTCTGATTCGACTGTGTCTGCTGCTGCTGTTTTGGCTGAGGGGCCCTACAATCCTTGGCCTCATGGCCTATCTTGTCGCACCTACGACAAACCCGATCACACTGCCCATAGTGATGAAACCCACATTTGCTACACTGAGGCTTCTTTCCTGCATAAGACCTCTGATTTTGATTCACTGAGGATGATTGGCTAAAGCTGCGAGTACTGCCCGTGTCTGTCTTCTTTTGGGGCTGAATCGAGTTGGACGCTTTGTCCATATCACCCCACTTGCGTTTACTATCAGTGACAGGAGTAGTGGCGGTGGTGGCGGCAGTAGTAGCTTTAGAAACACGCGGTGGTAGTGAGTCGCTTTCCACCTCCTGATCAATAATCTTGTGAGTCAACCGGACAATCTGGGTTAAGTTATTGAGGTTTGCAGCAGTAACCAAACCCTTCACTCGCGGAGGTAACCCCTTGATGAATAACTCGATCCTCCGTGACATAGGTCGAGACAGATTCGGACACAAGTCAGCCAACTCATACGACCGCTTCACATATGCCTCAACCTCAGATCCCACCAGTTTCAGATCGTAGTACTCGTTCTCTAACTTCTGTATCTCATCACGAGGACAGTATTCCTCCCTCATTAATTCCTTGAAGTCGTCCCAAGTAGTAGCGTTTGCTGCATCAATACCCAGCAGCTGAACCTGGGCATTCCACCAGGTTAAGGCACCATCCTCAAGCGTGCCCGTCGCATACTTCACGCGGTCCCCCACAGGACAGTTGCACATAGCGAACACTGACTCAGCTTTCTCGAACCACCTCAATAGTCCCACAGCCCCTTCCGTTCCGCTGAAGGTCTGTGGCTTACAGTCCATAAACATCTTGAACGTACAGGCAGGCTGGTTGTTTGGGTGCGCTGAGTGAAAGAAGATACGACACAAGAGTAAGAGTTGGGTTCACGATATAGGATAAAAATTATTTGGTACAGTTCATACCGGCTTGGTAGGCTGCCAGAGCCTCAGCCACACGTGTGTTTATCAGATTTGTTAACTCAGCCTGAGTCATATTGATGCTACCACGACCGTGTCCTCGTCCACTCATGTTTCTATAATAGGAGAAGGGAATGGATTTAGGAGTCGAAAAACGAGGAATGTGTTCAGGTTTATCACGTTAAGAACGATTAACTACCATATTCATACACAAACAGGGAAGAACCCCTCTTACACTCGTTAAGTCTCATTGGGATTTGCATGCACCACGCGTTATTATTATGTGTGCACCCATGATAATAAGGAGGTTTGCATGCCCCTCTCGATGCTTCTTAACTTATGTTTGAAGTTTCTCCCACCCCAATCAACACAAAGTATGCACTATTAACAAGATTAGGATTTACTAGATGCGGGTGCTATGTTACACTATCAATGTGTCATGATGCCTACCATGTCGTATCGTTCATGCTATAAATATGGTTACGTTTACTAGGCATATAAAGCATAAGCTAAGGAGGAACGAACCTTGCAGTCTGAAGCTGAGTGTCATGGTCATCGTTTGGATCAATTCGGTTATAGTCTGGTTTTATGAAAACATTTTTAAAACCGAGTTCTCTATAACCAGTGGCTCTGATACCAAACTGTCACACCCCCAAATTACCACCTAGGGCGTGTCCCTAATGGAGGCGTAACGATTCAACAAAGAGCCACCAATCATATCAAACACAAGTCATAAAGTAATAAAACACCCAATTGAAAGAAATGTATCGTTTGAAAGTTAAACCAAAACCAAAGTACTGAGCGGAAGCATAAATGTATAAGTGTGTAAATGCATCAAAAGCAAATCAAATAACTGTTTATTATGACCACAACCACCCCAGCAGCGTCAGACAGCAAGCTCCCAAGTTCCTTCAGTAATTACCTACAAGCATGTAAACAAGTGTGTCAGACTACGCTGGTGAGTTCAAGGTTTGCGTTTGTTTACCAAGTTGTGTTACCGATCATGTGAGTAAAACAGTTTACAAAACGTTATGTTGTTTGTTGTTATGATAGTTGATGTTTCGATGTTTCGATGTTGTTATTACTCGAGTACCGAATGGCCAGATGATATGTGATTGCCAACCCCAATGCCTCTATCAAAGCATTGGTCATGTTTTAAGGTAATTAGTTCACGCCCGTTCCCCTTGAACGTCGTGAGGGTGCCAAACCTAATAGCGCTATCAACTAATAACCCCCGTTGCCCTACAAGCAACGTGCCGGTAGATGTAGTGGTCTTACAATGATAGAAAAACTGAGTACAATAACCAACATCCCATTACCCATGCATTCCTCATCGGAACGTTACCCGTTAACCCTTCACTGGGATCCATGCTTGAGAAAAGAGCAATGAACTCACCTTGGTTTGCTCGGTTAGATTAAACGGTCGTTAAACAATTGATCAATCAAATCCTATCGTGTTTAATAGAGACAGTCAGTTACATATAGATCACTTATTTCACATACACGTCACATAAGTAGCATACAAGTAAAGCGCGTATATACAAGTCGTAGCTGTTAATCACACAATACATTGACCCATAACATTTATCGTAAAGTCGCACAGTAGGTGTATGAAGTTCATGTACAAGTAAATCAGATAACAATATACGTATACTAGCATGTTGCTCACAAACATTTATCACAGTAGTCCATACGTTCATGCACATTTATAGTCTAACAATATACTCGCTCGAGAGTGCGGTCTAACTGTTTTGTACGGCTGCACAAAACGGTGCAACTGGGCTCCGGTGCGTGTGACCCAGCCATGTACGTTTGGCCCAGCTAGGCTCAAAGCCAAATGCATAACAGTCCCTAACCGATGTGTGGTTCCATTATGAAGTGTATTTAATTCCATAATATAAAATCTAGTTTTTATGTTATTCATTGACGAATATGAATGTAGGTTTGCAAAAAGAAAAGTAAATTAAAAAAAAACACTTATTCCTTTTACATCAATCCCAGCCGCCCCCATTGGACCTTGGATCGGCCCATTACCTGCGTGACACCTCAGCCCCCATGCTTGATTCATGAATTTTTCTATGCATACGTAAGGCATGGGGGTTGTTACAGTAACATGTGCACCAACTTGCATTCAAGATACAATTAATAAAATAATAGTGGGCGGCAACTTAAAAGAACATGGAATTCCTATTGGTTAAACATGGCGGCAAACAATATATAATAACACATTAGTGGGCGGCAACTTATCAAACAGACTGATGTTGATTGGGCCTTTCAAATTAAGCACATGGGATGCCAACCTATGTATCTAGTTCTATAATTGCCATCATCAACTAACCGCTTTGTGCCCTATGATTACATCATGCCTACTGTCACTATTTATCTTACATGGAGTTCATAAATTCACATACCAATCATCGAACATGCAACAGATCTTTGTCGAGACGTCTGTTTATCATACAAGGGTTTATACCACTAAACCTTAAACCCTTTTTTTTTCATCACACATTCACAGAATTATCATCATTATGTGTAAAACTTAAGCGATTAATGGCAAGACACCAACAGAGATTTATCAAAGCGATTATTTCAGCACACAACATTTATTCATGTAAAACCCTACATAAAACAGGATCATCGAGTAGGAAGCACATATACCACCAGATCACGTAAACAGAATCATCAAGTGGGAATTAATACATGAATATAGTTTTACTAACCTAATGAATCGATCCACAGGAGAAAGCCTCGTGGTGGGGGGTTTCTTCAGTCGCACGCACACTTGGGGAGGGGGTAGGGTTTGCTTTTGGTTTCGTGTTTTATCTACTCAACTAACATATTACGTATATATCCAATATGAGGGTTTGGGGCGGTTTGGGCTTTGACCAAATAGTGGGTTTGTTTGTTAACATGGTAAATTGTAAAATAATAAGGAAGTCAATTTGTTTGTTAATATGGTGAATTGTAAAACAATAAGGAAGTCAAAACAAAGTGGGCCGAACAATACTTGCCAAGATTAAGTTAAAGTAAGTGGGCTGCCAAGATTAAATTAAAACAAGTGGTGTATTTGGGCTCGGGTGTGAAGATGCGGCCTAGTTAATGTGCGGCCCAAATGTCAAAACATTATTTAATACGTTATTGTACCAATCAATCTAACAAGGTTAGAGAAAGATAACGAGAAGCAAGGATCAGAGGATGGAACGTCACCGACCTTGAAAGTTCGGGTTGTCACATCATCCCCAACTTGAAAGAAATTTCGTCCCGAAATTTAGCAAACAGTCACTGAGGAAGCTAGTTTTGTTAAGCGTTTTCGCGGGGTATCACATTTCGAATGATAGATCTCGAAAGGTGATCTTTCGAGGTCCCTGCTGATCCTTCGAATGCTTTGTCATCGATAGATGATCCTTCGGACCATCTATCAGATCCTTCGGACCAGACATCATGGGCTGGGTATAAATACCCATGCAGTGTGTTGAGTTTAGATAGATGCACACACCGAAAGAGAGAGAGTTCTTGAGAGCATTCTGTCCAGAAAACACACACACACACTAGAGAGTTTGCAAAACACATTTGTGAACATTGAGCTTGTAACCGAAACCTTTCATACGTATTAATACAAGTGGTGTTAATCGGTGAACATTGTGTGTTTGTGTTTGTGCTTGTTTCATCCCGGTTTGCTTGCTAGC
Organism: Helianthus annuus; assembly: GCF_002127325.2. NCBI lineage: Eukaryota > Viridiplantae > Streptophyta > Magnoliopsida > Asterales > Asteraceae > Helianthus > Helianthus annuus. Next base: position 3,971,154 of record NC_035447.2, on the reverse strand, counting down.
TTGGATTCCGCACTGGCTAGTGAGTTAGTATAACAAGGTTTAGGTTCGTCATCCTTCGGAAAGGGACCTACACCATATAGAATGAGGCTTTACCTCAAACTCTGGATGCTTGTCTTGGGTAGGTCTATATGGGAACTATCTGGGCACAACACATCACCTGTGTAACTCTTTGTATTGGTCTAACGTGTCACACTGTCACCCAATAGGATTAGGTTTTAGATCTATAACCTTTTATTTTATTTCATTTAGCATACTAAACTTTTAAAAGATGAGTAAACACAGGTGATGTGTGGCTATCCCAGTTGGTATATATTATATATGATAATGATAATCTGACTATTTGCAGTGACGAATCTAGAAAATCTTTATAGGGGTAATGTTTCATATAAAAGAGGTAACGAAATCGAAAAAACGACAAAATTTTCCAAAATTTACACTACCGTCGGAGCGTCGGGCTACCCCTAGTAACATGCTAGGCCCTCCCCTGATTATTTGCGAGCAGTGGCGGAACCATAACATTTTAGTTGGGGGTTATCATTAGCTTATTTTCTTTACATGTTAAAACTTAGGGGTCTATTTTATGTTTGTTTCTTTAAAACTCTGATTTTCTATATAAAAATTCAATAAATTATAATTATGGTGATCGGAGGGTTAGTTGACCCTCTTGACCCCCTCTGGTTCCGACCCTGGTTGCGAGACGAATAAAATAATATTATTGAATTTCTATTACCAGTTTTTTTGTCTCTCCGTGTCTATATGTATAGGGGTGGGATACGATACAAAGTAATATTATTGTACAAAATGTGTGTAGTGCTTAAATAAGAAAAAATAGGCGGTGGCAATAGTGTAATTCTTTATCTTTCGTTTTCTCACACGAAGCTTCTCACGTGTGTTCATCTTTAGCTCTCGTTGTATCACAACGATACAACAACGCTATGGAACCTTGTTTCCAAAAAAAAAGAAAAAAAAAGAAAGAAAGAAACTCAAATTCATGCGAAAATACTTGATTATCGATCCTGTATCCGACTAATCCAAGGGTGAAGAATGTAAATGTGTACATCTACGTAGTTGATTGCGGTACTATGCTTTCAAACTGGGTTTATTAATGGTTCAGATGTTCGCGAAGAAAGATGAAGCAAAAATAATTGCGTTAGATCACGTTATGACCTATTTGCTAGGGTTAAAGACATATACTAACCAGTTTGTCACCGTTTCCTTTTTTTTTTTGATTCATACGATTCACACATAATAAATCATTTGTATTTGATTTTAACATAGGAGGGATCACGTAAATACCAAAAAATTAAGAGAAAACTAAGAAAACCACTATCATTAAAATCAAACTTTTTGTGTTTGTTTTCATTTTTTTATGTTATTGATTTTTGCATAAAAATAAAAAATAATAGTAATAAATAAAATTAAAGCCTATATGTAGCTTGCAAGCTACATATTTATATACCTCCAAGTAAAAAAAAAGGATCTTCACCTAAAAAATGAGAATCCAAATCTCCTCAAGAATATTTAGCTAGTCATTTGATCCGGATAATATTTACACACCCACACTCCATTAGTCACACTTATCCTTTAATTATTATCCGATCAAAGTGATCAGACGGCTTTAAGATGGATCCTTAATATGGGGTCGGTAATTCGAATAAGTGACTTGTTTGTGGACCAGTGAAAACATGCATCGAAAAAACGATCCATAACTCACAAAATTAATAGTCATGATTTTATTTTAGATTCTTGGTTTTATTATTTATTAAAACTAAGTCTAGATGTTGGTTATATTGACCGGCAATAATATTTCAGTTGTATGTTACTTTGACCAAACTTTTTTTTTTTTTTTGAAAGTTAACTATTATTCACAAAGGCCCGCCCTCAAAAACAAGGGCGGCCAAAACGGAAACAAACAAAACCAAACCGATTACAAAGAGAACGACATCCAATCTTTCCAAGAGATATCTTTACATTTAGATCTATTACTATACCAAAGAAATCCCAGTGATTTGATGTCTTGAACAATACTAGAAGCCGAACATTGCTTGTTAGAGAATCTCTTATTATTTCTTGCTAACCAAATGCACCACCAACCCACCATTATGATACCTTTTAGAATAATCTTAGCTTTGGCACCCAAACCTGAGAATTCATGAACTTCAAGCAGGTCTTCTAACGAGAAGGCGAAGATCGGGCTGATGTTACACCATTTACTAATAAGATACCAAACTTCGGAAGCCACGGAACATGAATGGAATAGGTGATCCGCAGATTCGAGACCATCATTGCACAAGATACATCTCTCATCACCGTTAAAACAATTACGCTTAGAAAGGGCATCCAACGTAGCGATCCTTCCCATTTGAGCACGCCAAACCAGGATGTTCACCTTTTTTGGGACCCACTTCGACCATGAAAAAAACAAAATTGTTGCTGAAATCAGAAGCGCTCTTGAGAAAACTTTTAACCGCCCTCACCGATAACACTTTAACGTTGTCACCGATCCACTCCCATCTATCACCGGACCCAGAAAGTTTGACCGAATCCAGGAGCCCGATGAACGCATTCCATTCTCCCTTTCATCTTCTGAGGCCGGGGAACGAGACCAGTCCCATTTCCCAAAGAAAGCCTGTAAAGAACTGTCAAAACGAGAAGCAATAAAACAACACTTATCCGATTCCAGCCTGAAAAGAGCTGGAACCGGTCCTTTAATGGCTCGTTACAGGCCCACGGATCCAACCAAAATCTGATCGAATCACCGACCCCTGCCACTCCTTTGAAATTCTGGATTAACTTTATTCCTCCCACCTTAGTGGTTGAAATCGTCGACAAAATACCTTTCCACACACCTGCAATACTACTATTCAAAGGAAAGGAAACGAGGACCATTTTCTTCTAGATCCGTGAATAGAGTCGATCACCTTTTTCCAAAGCGCATTATTTTCATTACGGTATCTCCATGCCCACTTACTTAACAAGGCAATGTTCGTGTCTTTAAGATCAGCAAGACCAATCCCTCCCTTATTAATTGGAGCCGAGGCACGGGTCCAAGCGACCCAATGAAGTTTCCTGTCCGAGCGGCCACCTCCCCATAAAAAAATTTTTGATAATAGAGTGAAGTTTATTAATAATCGAAATGGGATCTTTAAATAGAGAAAAATAGTAATTAGGCAAATTTTCAAGGACCGATCTTATAAGAGTAACACGGCCGCCGATAGACAATAAAGAGGCCTTCCACACCGCCAAACGCTTCTCAAAAATGTCCAAAAGAAAATTCCAATTAGCAACTTTACTCATTCTAGCACCCACCATAATACCAAGGTGGAAAAAAGGCAAATTTCCCACGGAGCACCTTAAAACCGAAGCCATAACATCAATATCCGAAACACCCACACCGACACCATAGAGACAAGACTTGTTCATGTTAATTTTTAAACCGGAGCAAAGATAAAAGCATCTTAAAAGTAACGCCACCTTTTTAATATTATTTCTAGCCTATTCTCCGATAAGAACACAGTCGTCCGCATAAAGGAGGTGAGATAACACCGACCCCTCATTAGGAAGCCGAATACCTCTAAAAGCCCCAACCTCACAAGCTTTCCTAATCATACTAGAGAAAGCCTCCATAACTAACAAGAAAAGGAAAGGCGAAATAGGGTCACCTTGACGCATACCTTTTTGACATTGGAACTCGAAGGTGGGGGAGCCATTAACAAGAACCGAAGAGCGAGCCGACCAGAGAATACCTTGGATCCACATGCACCATTTCGGGGGGAAGCCAATCTGGAGCATAATAGACGAGAGGAAATTCCAGTTCACATTATCGTAAGCTTTAGCGAAATCAATTTTGAACATGAACAACTTTGACCCGTTCTTCTTTGCCCACGCTAGAACTTCGTTGAGGATAAGAGGACCGTCCAAAATGAGCCTATCTTTAAGAAAAGCGGATTGAATTTCAGAAATGACCGAGCCAATGACCAATTTGAGCCTATTGGCTAACACTTTGGAGATCACTTTGTTGATAATTCCCACAAGGGTTATTGGGTGATAGTCGCCTAAGTCACTCGGGTCTTTGACCTTGGGAATAAGCGTGATAAAAGCGGAAGAGCATCCCTTAGAGAACGAGCCCGTATAAAAAAAATGTTTAAGAATGACCCCAAAGTCGTCTTCAAATAAATCCCAAAACCTTTTAAAAAACTTCATGTTAAAACCGTCCGGACCCGGAGCCCGTTCGCTACCACAGTCAAAGACAGCTTGTTTAATTTCTTCTTTCGAGAATTCCTTCGTTAAGGAGAAGGCATCTTCCTCGGACAGTTTCTTAACAAAAGAACAAACCAAATCCGGTCTAAAAGGGATATCCTCCCTGAACTTTTGACGGAAAAAATTAAACACTTGTTTCTTCACCAATTTAGGCTTCGAGATCCAATCATTAACCAATAACCCCGGGATGGCGTTAGAAGCTTTCCTTTTGTTAATAAAACCATGAAAAAATTTTGTGTTATCGTCCCCATCCGAGGCCCACCTAATTCTAGATTTCTGCCGCATATCCTTAGCCTTTAAATTCTCTCCAATTCTAATAAACTTTTTTTGCATTCCAAACGAACCCACTCTTCCTCCTCCGTGAGGTCCCTGTCTTCCATAATCTCTTCAGTTTTTCTAATTCAGTTTTTGTCACACCCTGGCTTTGCGGAAGCGTGGTTAATTTGGTGTGACTTCTTAATACCATAGCTTAATCATAACAAGCTATATGAATTAAAAATATGCAAGATCATCCATTAAAATAAAATCAAAACATTGTCTTAACGGGTTAACACCCAACAACCATAAACTTGTCTAAACATTACAAACCCAAACATAACATAAACATGATTCAAGGACTGTGACTTGTCCAGGAAAGAGTCACATTCCCCGAACCCCTGGATGACCCTGGTGACTTATGCAGCGGAAAACATGCCATACCGTTCCAGATCTTTAATTCCCTGAAATACATGTAAGTTGAAAAATCAACAATAATGTTGAGCGAGTTCATGCGAAAGTGAGTAAATAAACCTTTGTATTTATCAAAAATCCTGGTATGTAGCAAATAAGGAAAAAGAGATCACCAATGGTTTGCAAGTCCATTGATATGTGTGAAGTGCAAGTAGGAAGACTCAAACCTAGGGATTTCGCGTCGGGCACAAAGTCACCCCAGGGTCCGTTATGCTGGACCTGGAGTTGGGCTCGCTACACCCAGATAGATCTACCGCTTACGTCCCTCGGTCCTACAATGAGGATTAATGGCCTCCAGTTTCCGCCTACCCACTCACATGATCTAAGTAATAACCCTCCTTACGCTAACCATACCATGTATCAAGTATTCAATATCATAGTAACATGTATTTCACCCCCGCAGTTTATAAAACTGAAAAGAGTTAAGAGAAAAGGGGGACATGAACTCACTGTCAGTGCGTCGCTATACCATGTATTCCGAATGTCAGGCAGCTGTGCAACGACCTACATGTGCTAATTCTATTAGACGGATGGCCGTGCCTTAGCTTTATAGTTTAAGTTTTGGGAAACAGTTAGACAACCGTTCCTTGTATATACTTGGTAATTAATTTCCTTCCCAAGAATGGGGGATTTAATACATGTGTATTTGTATCATTTCATTAAGTCCCACTTAATATATTTTTACTTCTCATTCCAAAATATAAATATTTTTCTCAAAAATATTATATTTTCTCTTCACTTAATACTTTCCAAAATAATACATTAACAAAATAAGCGTTCATGAGTATTTCCGTATAAAGCGTAAGTTACGTTTTAACGATTAAGTGGTAATAATAATTACCGGTGTAACTTATATGTTCGTCGTGTAAGCGTTTGTATTATTTTGGGTTCGTCAACGTTTGTAAATATTATTTTTACTCTAAAAATAATATTTATATATTTTCACAAAAATAATCATAAACAGTGTGGTGAAAAATATATTTATCGAATAAATATTTATCACGTTTAGTTTTTGTGAAAATCCCACCTCCGATTATTTAATAAATAAAGTCATGGCGAAATATATTTTGAAAACATCTCAAAAATAGTTTAACACTTGTAAATAATTCTAAGTGTTAGATTTTAGAAAAATTTCGCCAGAGTTTCCCCTGTAACTGGAGGTGGCCACGCTTTCAAGCGTATCATTTTCTTTTACAAAATCACTTCAACAATTTCTTGATTCAATCAAACAATTTCCGACACATCAAACTAGTCGACTAGTATGTAAATCGCATTATTACATGAACTTGTAGTTTTTCCGAAAACTATAGTGTAGATCTCCTTATATTTGGTGGATCTTTGTATAAAATAGTTTAATCTTGTAAAAACCCCGTTTTTAGAATAAATCATTCTTTACCACTTCCCGTCATCTTTCTCAAAGATTGTTATTTTGTCGAAACTTCTTATTTCACAAGTGTTTATACACTTGTGGTTTGTAAAATCATATTCATTAGTTTGTCATCCGACTTTTTATAAAACATGATTTTCTCGACACTTGGTTCTACGAAAATACCACTTGCACATACGTAGATCCGCTAGTTTTAAACACCATTTTACTAGTAAAAATACTTTTACACAAGTTCATGTTTCTCGTGTGGTAGAGTTTCACCTTTTAACCCTCGTATCGATAGAAACAAGCTTATGTCAAGATCTATGATCTTAACAAAGTCGGGTTAAACGATGATCCGAGCCACCACAACGTAGATCGGGCCTTAATATTCACCATATTCAAACACTACAACATTTACACAACTTATGATCTTTTAACCAACAATACTTGCATTTTTAGTAAACTTTATAGATTCAAAAGATGGGTTTCCGCATTTTAACCGTTAAAAATCATATTAACCACTTTAGATATGTTCGAGAGTGAGTTTTAAACATTATACCTCTAGCTCGGGGCTAGGGAAGAATCTAGTCGAAAATGTGGTGGATAAAAGCTAAGAAACGAGGTCCTTCCACTTCCGGTTGCTTCAAGGCTCCTAATACGTGACCCGTAAGGCTTGTAGATACTTGAAATGGATGAACAAGAGCTCGACAATGGGTGGGTGGCTATGGGTGTGTTCGGCCGAGAGTTTGGAGGCAAGAGAGAGGAGAGAGTTTGGTGCAATGTGGTGTGTTATCTCTTGTGTTTAGTTCATGTATTTATAGACAAATCATGTGCCATAATCCTTTGGTTTTTATGTCTACTAGATACTAGACATAAACAATTTAAATAATCAAAGTTGTACTAACCTAGTTGCAAGAGAACCAAACCGGCCCAAGGGGGGGGGGGGGTCACTTGGTTCGATTTCAATGGTTCAGTTAGTGTTTAGTTTAGTTAAGTAGGTTAACTTTAGGGATTAACCCTGTTAGTTGCATGATGCGTTATAAAGCGGGTGTTAGGGTAATCAGGGACCCTAACTGGCTCAGAAAAAGACCAATAATATTTCTGGCAATATTTTTATGTTCCGGGTATAGTCCGGTTGTTCGGTTGGATAGTAATCCGTTAAAGTGCTTAAGAAATCTTTTAAGCGTCGTAAATAATATTTTTAGTGACACATCTTATTCTGCAAAGTGTCAGGAATATTTCCTCATGTTTTGGCACTTTATTAGTTAGCTAGAAGCTAGTACGCTGATAAAAGTGCCGTGTTTCGTGCTTAGAGTACGTTTTAGGCACATCCAATCATTACATCTTATTCCTAGAGACGCAGTTAGACAACCCTTGTATCCCTACACACACTATGGGTGTAGTAAAATATTTCTGGCTCATATAGGCCTTTAGAGGCAGTGTCTGCCTGATGCTGGCTATATCAGCATGTTCAATAGGTTATCCGTTCAAATGCTAGTGTGCTTTTGTGCATCATGTTTGTCACTAGAGTTCAGTAAGTAAATAATGTAGTGACGGAAATCAAAGTATGATGCAAAAATATACAAGTACTAGAAATCAAGTAGCAGTTCGTCAGCAATCTCAGTTAAGCACAGTAATTAAGCAACAATTAATAGTTAATTAAGTCGTACGGATACCTGGTTTAGTGAGGGTTGTCACAGTTTTAGCAACTTCTTCCTTCTCACCTTCTTTGCTACGGAGACCGTCCCTCCATTCCTTTATTTTATTGCGCAGGTGCCTCAGTTTAAGGGAAAAGCAAAAATCAGGAGGCCCTTCCGCATAAAAATCCAAAAGAGCAGAATGAACCACATTAGAGAAATCCGGACGATCTAACCAGGAGCTGAAAAAACGAAAAGGCTTAGCCCCAAAGTTCAGATCCTTGACCACCAATAGAAGGGGGCTATGATCAGAATGAGCCCTCGGCAAAGCCCTCACATACGCCTCTGGCCACAAGTTCTGAAAACTTTTGCACACAAGCACACGATCAATTTTACTAAACTTTTTACCATTAACTCCATCCAGCATAAAAGTGAACTTACTGCCCTTTAAATTAAAATCGCACAAATCCGCATCATGAATAAAACTATTAAAATCCCTCGCGCATCTGGCTTTAAAACGGGAATTCTTTCGTTCTTCCGCGTAACGAACAACGTTGAAGTCCCCTAACAAAATCCACAACCCAGATTTCTACTCAATTTTTCAGCCAAGATACGACTCCAAAGAGTTCTTTTAGCAACCGAACTCTGGGGAGCATACACAGCCAAGATATTTACCTCCTCCAAACAACCTTTAATCTTCCCGGACAGTAGAAGAAAACTAGGATCTTTAACAACAGAGTTGAGACTAAACATACCTGGGTCCCAAACGCAGAGGATACCCCCTGATCTGCCGACTGGATTAACGACCTCTTTGGCCCAAACCGAATTCCCCCAATAACGGTCAATAACATCGTTCGAGATATCCGACAAATTGGTTTCTTGAAAAGCCAAAAACGAAACCTTTTCTTTGATTTTGATATCCTTGATCCAACTAGCTTTTTTATCCACCCAGAGACCCGTGATATTAATAGAAAGCATATTCATTGATGTCCCACATTAATACCTTCTTCGTCCCTGATAATCTTCTCCACCTCGTCCTCGAATCCATCCAAATTGGCCCCACTAATTTACCGAATTCGATGGTAACATTGACCTCCTGATCTATCAAACCCAGCTGAGAATCATCGACAATCACGGTATCTTCCGGTGATACCCCATCCTTATCAGTATTAGTGTTATAAACATAATTATTATTATTATTTTCTGTATTTATGCTTAGAACCTATTAGATATATGTCTGTTATGAAACGTTTTATATGGACGGGTATGTCGGTTAGTAAGAGGACACAAAACATGACGGTTATTCCCGCCAATCTTAATTGCCAACATAACCGTTTCTGTAATATGTATATATATGGTTTGCCGGGAACCTTTTACCAGCACCAAGACAATTCCTTCACATAAGATTGTCCATTGTTTACTTAATTATCTGTTGTGTGTTAATCTCAATCAAATGGCCTCACATAATTCCGCTGCAAACATGCATGATATTCAACAAAGTGGTATCAGAGCCAGTATTTCAATTAGCGACGATCTCAGGCCAACATCTTCAATGATGCCATGTGCCCACTGTTCAGAAGAAAGACGAGATCGTAGAAGGATGGAACGTCGCTGTTACTACTGCAATATGCCTGGTCATCAAATATCTTCATGTCAAGAAAAAGAAAAGGATGAAGAGAATCAATTACTACGTCAAGCAGTGAACGCTGGAATTCAAGAAGGGTCTGCGAAAGACAACAATCATCAAGTAGAAGAACGACTGGAGTTCATTCTGGATGGAACCGATGGAGGATATTGGTCCGATATGTGGTATGTTAGCAAATCTCTCAAACGTCATTTCTGTAATAACATAGACATGTTTAAAAGAATCAAAAATATGTCTCATGTTGAAACTAAGACTGGGGAAAACCATTTCTTCTTTATACGAGGCGTTGGTGTAGTAGATGTTGTGTCCGGATCTGAAAAGATACGTATTCAAAGTGTATTATACACTACGGACATAGACAGAAATGTATTAAGTTATGATCAGTTAATCACACAGGGGTTTACGGTAAAGTTCATGGGAGATAGATGCAAAATATACCCAACCTTGAGTATTCCCATAAACAATAAAAGAAATAGTCATTCTGGAATGACAAGGGAAGAAGAATTGGGTGAATTAGAAAAACAAAGTGTGATAGAAAAGGGGCATGAACATGAGAAGTATAAAACAAATTTCTTAAATGATTATTTTGAGAAATTGAACTTATCTGCAAGTGAACCGGATTGGAATATTCTAATTCTACAAGCAATGAAGTTCAATAATTTTAGTGATTGTAAGGCCCTGTTAGATATGCTTGATGATGTTGAGTATTTTCTTAAATACAAACATTATCTTGAAATTACATTTGAGAAGATGATAGAATGGTTCCTTAAAGTCAAGTTAGAAATACAATCAAGACCGTTGCCTGCAGTCATTCCAAACAATCGGAAAGTAGGCTTGTTGGATCTCTATATGGCAGTAAAACGAGAAGGTGGTCACCGGCGTGTTACAGAAAATGGTATGTGGGCAATGATAGCGAAAGATACGGGGTTCGAGTTTGAAGATGGTGAATACATGCGGCTGATTTATGCAATGTATTTGGATGTACTTGTATACTACTACAAGGTCAAGATAACACAAGAAACGGCATACCGAATGGAGGATGAGAAGATAGAAGACCCCAGAGAATGCAAGAGTGATGGAGAAAAAGAGACTGCCGAGTGTTCATCGAGTGCAAGAGCAACAGAGAAAGAAGTCAGCCACTATGCTTTATATGCAGGTCAAACAGGAGGAGTTGACTGGTTACAAGGAAATTTTGGAACGATTCAAGATGAGGCTAAGGATCATTATGTTTTCTATGGTGGTAGTGATTGGCATGGCCTCAAGAAACTTCAAAGGAAAAGATTCGACTTCTCAAGGGCAAAGAAAGCTGTTACCGAAGCAAACAAGAGTGTGCTCAAGAACTCTCTTAAACTGAATTATGTTTAGGGGAGAGTATTAGTGTTATAAACATAATTATTATTATTATTTTCTGTATTTATGCTTAGAACCTATTAGATATATGTCTGTTATGAAACGTTTTATATGGACGGGTATGTCGGTTAGTAAGAGGACACAAAACATGACGGTTATTCCCGCCAATCTTAACTGCCAACATAACCGTTTCTGTAATATGTATATATATGGTTTGCCGGGAACCTTTTACCGGCACCAAGACAATTCCTTCACATAAGATTGTCCATTGTTTACTTAATTATCTGTTGTGTGTTAATCTCAATCAAATGGCCTCACATAATTCCGCTGCAAACATGCATGATATTCAACAATCAGTGACCCTCACCTGTTCTTGATTTTCCAAGGAAACTTCTGGAACTGTGTTAAGATTTAGGCCACCATTAGAAATAAAAGCTTCTTTACCAATTACCTCAGAAGATATGCTTTAGTTGTATGACTGTCTGTAATATTTAATGCCCCACAAGGGGCACTTTCTACCACATCAGTGTCATAACGCCTCTTCAAAAAAAGTGTTATGGTTAACGCCCCTTAATGCTTTTTAAGTCATCACTTTTCATTATTTTCCCTCATTCGGCGTTATACTAGAAATGTCCCTCCCTCTTTATGCCCCTATAACGGTCAGGGGGTGGTGTTGTAGGCATTATCAAATCTTTTCACCTCTTTATAATGCCCATTACGCATGGTCTAAGTGTAGCTTATAAATACAGATTTACATGTAATTTTGAAACAACTTTTGATACTATAATAAAGTTTCTCCTATCTGGGTTTTATATAGATGTCACAAGTGTTCACAAAAATCACGAAGGTGGTTACTATAATGCTATTCGACATCGCATTGTGAGGAATGGAAATATTGGTAACACTAGTCGTAGCTATTGTCAATTTGTCAACATGAAGCTATCTCTTATTCCAACTTCTTACATATGTATGTTTATTTGGATTATTTGGATGATAATCCCAAGGTTAAGAAACATGAATTTCGTAGCGATGATATAGCGATTGGTTATGTTGGTTTTAGACCGAAAAATAATAATCATAAGACTTTTTTTTTAAATAATTGAGGTTTTACTTTAGATTGTTGGTTTTATTATTTATCATAAGTCATAACTATGTCTAGATGTTGGTTATGTTGGCCGAAATTTCAGTTACATCTTTAATATCATTTAATTCTCTAGTTAATATATGGGTTACTTTGACCGAACTTAATGCATCGTTAATAAGTACCAGAGCCCGTTCCAACGTTTCTGGAGGCCCTAAGCGAACTACAAAGTCAGGGCCTTATTATTGGTATAAATGAGTTGAGATTGAGATTTGAGACATTGAATAACCAGAGCGATGATTTTTCCTAGTATCAGCCCTAAAGACGCCAACGAGGGTTGATGTGTTGCATGCGTGGACATTGCAGACTCATAGTGTAAAATCCTAAATATTGGGCCTTGAAACGTTGTTTAAATGGCAAAAAAAAAAAAAACAAGTCTAATATATGAAAAGAAATAAAATTGAAGGCCCTTGTTTTTGGGTGGCCTTAGGCCGTAGCCTAGATTGATAAGCCTTACGGGTCGGCTCTGATAAGTACATCCTATAAATAAAGATTCATATCCAATGTTTCAAAGAACTTTTGATATTAGGTCTTGGGGTATGCTTTAACCCTACTTTAGGATGTAGGGAGTGGTTAGACACTTGAGAGTGATAAAACTTCAAAATCAACCAATGATAGTGTGCCATGTCATTCAACCTTAAGAGTTTAAACTATGCTTAAAAGTGTTGGCAATGGTTAGACACTTCATGAATTGGTAAACTATTATTAAAAAAAACAAATATAAAGCAAAATCGTCTCTCACAAACATGTTCACCGCATCGGCAAACCTTTACCTCCCCACCATGTTCACCGCACGGCAAAGGGGGTTGGCGGCGGTGTGCCCGAGCGGCAATGCGAGTTTGCCGCACCCCTTTGCCGCCCACACCATACACCCTTAACTCCACAGAAATGCCACATCACCCATTTTCCCCATTTCACTCTGTCCCATTCCAAGGAAGTGGTTTAATCCCGTCAATCCTATCTAACCTTAAGGTTTTAATCCTTCGTTTAAAAAAGAAAAGAATAATTCACTCATTCTCTTAACATCCTCTTAACATGTTAACAAACAACTCCTTTAATGCCCCGTAACACAATGATTTTGGAGTCTAGAACATAAATATGTAGGAAATAGGTTCACCTTTTGTAAAATATAATTACAAAATATATCGTAATGAGACTCTCGTTATTCTTAGGAAATATCATGGTACAATACTGGTTGCAATAACTAAATAAAAGAATATAAATATAATTATATATACCAATCTTAATTCAAGCCGCATCTCTGGTGGGTCCTTCACGCGCACTTGATAGCATCCTAGACTCGAGTATTCATCATCTTGAGTCTTGAAAAATACTCCTTGACTGCAACAAAGAGCACACTAAAACGTTGACGAATTTGGTTGAGGCACGTGTTCAACACGCTTCCCTTAAAACAGATTGCGCGCCTCTACTAAAGATGACGCGTCTGTCTCCCAGGGTACAACAGCCGAAGCAGTCTGTACTGCCGGAGATGGCTCACGGGCCCAAGGTTACATCCGGTAATTGTAGTGTTAGAACTTGTGGAAAATTATGATACAAAGGTGATGAAATCGTATAGAGAAAACATATTTCTCTAAGTACCCATCACATGAGTCTCCAAGTATTTGTTCTTTCCAAGAACTCTCCATATATTCATGTATATTTCTTGTATCCCTTCTCTTGTATTTTTCTGGCATTTTTCTCTATCTCAAAATGAGGCACAAAGCCTACTATTTTTACAAGAGATGTGGGTTATGAAAAGTTTCTCTTAAATGGTGATTTATTAGAGACATAAAACTCTAGTAAAGTTTCACTTAATTAGGTATTTAATTAGAGAAATAAAAACTCTAATAAAAGCTAATCAAGTGACATAAAAACTCTACTCAAGAGTTTGTCACCATGAAGAGTCCCATAAATTATCACTAAATTAATTTCCATTCACAATATTCTAATTTTCCAACAATCCCCCACATGAATGGAGATTAATCAAAACACACAAAAATCCAATGGAACCTCGACAGTTGAGTTTTGCATACGATAGGTAGGTGTTACCCTTTGAACCTTCGCTCATGAAATGCACTTAGCCCACTAGCTCTGAGTAGATCTCGATGTCTTTGAACTCGTCTGCCGTTTGTGTAGACGACAATACACTTCACACAAGACTCTCCCTAGCCGGGTCATCTCCTCATAGTCGTGTCCAATAATGGTCGTGGAACACTTTCCTGGTTCTGCGAGAGCTCTAGGAATTGTGCCCTCAATTCCATTCGAAGCGACCCCACTTCTCTCTAACATAGGTGATTCTCCTTAGATCATTAAAAGCATTGTGGTTACCGTGATCTATCCAAATCATTTACCACATATTATGCTTAGCCTCACACTTGTCACTTTTAGGAATGGACTAGGAAGTTTATTAATCTTTATAATAAACTACCTTATTAAATGTGTAGGGTTATTCCCCCACAGTGACCTCGCTTATTCATACAATTAGGTTTTCCTATTGAACTCAATTCTTGGGATCTCCAGTCTACTGAGTTAGGTTTCCATCATATGAACTTCATTTTTTAAGGGCTTCAGTCCCATTCCACAACTTGATCTCTAATAAACCCTCAGGTTGTTGGATCCATAACATTAGCAAATAACTTTGCGTATTTGAGATCAGTTGTCATGATGTGTTCTTAACTCATAAGTTAATTTTGCCTATTGTCAACTTCTAAGACTATAACCTCAGTGGCCATCTGAATCTGGTTATAACATATGTCTTCGTAAGATACGTGTATCATTTAAGGCAAACACATCTCCATTATACACTACGACCTTTGTGTCCTCCACTTAGTCGTCTATTTGCAATTTTAGATTGGATTACAAAATCCTTATTGCTAAAAACAAATGCAAGACACCCCCCACATTTAAGTGTTATTGGATAACATTTAGATGTGTTAATGAGAACCATTTCTACATACCCTTACAGGGTTGTTTCTTAAATGGTTCCTCCCCCACATTTCTTGCCATTTGATACACATTTCCGTAACACCACTTATGGCGACATTTATACACATATGATTGAACAAGACCAACCTTATTGTATCAGTGAATTCAACTCATATTGCATTAGCTTACACAAGCTTCCGAGCTGACCAAAGCAACACATGCCATTGTCATAAGTTTGTCACCAACTTAGAATAATTCTAATTTAACATCTAGAATAAGCTTAGACAATGAGTTCTCCTCATTAGCTTTTCGAACAAACTTTTAAAAGTTACATGTCATTTCCTTATAATGAATGAAAATTCTCTCTCAACTTTGTCCATACACAAATTCTTTTTGTGTTCATACACATTTGAATGTTTAGAGTTAATTAGTCTCCGTCAAGACCCATAATTAACCAAGTACTAGTCTAGCATGCTTTAGACTACAATACTTTAGCATGTGAACAGAAGATGCATCATTCTGATTCTTCACAGCCCTAAGGATATCATAATATCACTTTGCAACATTCATCCCTTGTTAAGACAAAATAATGAGACTTATTCATAATCCTAAAACATCAATATTTAGGAAGGTCTCACAAATTATTGTATATAGCACAAAGCTAAATTTCATCATTCATTTAAGGAACATAACTTGATTACCTTTGATCTCCAACAATCTACCATTGACTCGTAAGTACTTAAATATAAGTCTTAATCCAAGTCACTTGTTGAACACATTCATCACCAACAAGATGAATGTTTCTTGTCTATAATCACTATTATGTGTGAGATAGAGTTAACTAGATCGACACTCAACAACATGGCATTCATAATTTTGCCATAAGTGATTTGCACACATCTATTGTTATTCATTAGGAGATATGTATATTTAGGATGCTCTCCTAATGAATGTAAAATCTCCATATAGATCTAACAATAATCAAGTGGTAGACGCATCTACTTATAAATCTCGCAAGATTTATTAAAGGTATACAATAACATATAGTACTTTTACTTTCATATGTTAGAATTCACACTTGTGAATTTTTCAATGACTTCTAATGAAGTATGCGACATGAATGTCGTTAGTGTATTTCATCTCAATACACTCACTACGTTCTTTCATTACTCATTCATGATGTGGTTATACATTTGATGTTTCATTTTTGACTTTTAGTCAATGTAACAACTCTCAAGTTGTTTATGTCCAAGTATTTTTCATGTGCTATCCGTTTAAAATCATATTCTTTTAAACAATGTATAACCGACGATATAATTATTTTCCACAAAAATAATTTATACGTCACAACCATTAGTGATTTATTTCTTTGTAAAAAATTGCATGTGTTATCCGAAGATATTGAACACAAAACAATAAAAGTAATACATTGAAAACTAAATCATAAGTGGCAATCACTTTTGAAATTTAAACGGAAGCATAGACAATATGTAGACATCAAATAGCAAAGTGCTTTTATCTTCAACACTTTATAATCTGACCGAAATCTTCTCAACAATATTGTCCCATGGCGTGTCTTGAGGTACTCCCTCAATAAGACTCCATGCATTTGTAAGTACAAGTTTCCCATTTCATCTTGAAACTTTAAACTTGGACAATTATGCTTAAAACAACACCAAGTTGTTACAAATACTACATTTAAGTAGTAAACTTGAACAATTAAATTTGTTCACAACAACACCAAGTTGTTTTCACCAAATAACATTTTTTTAACACACATGTTAAAAAAATGTTATAACAAGCACATTATAGAATTGAACGTTTACATAAAACGTTTTCCAAAGATATAGTTTATAAAATAAACTGTTTCTCATCAGTTTTAATGCACACATAGGCAATTAAATGTTTACATAAAACATTTATGTCCATTATGAACAATCTCTAACCTCGTATTCGTGATACACATTTTCTAACACACATGTTAGAAAACTTTAAGTCATTATATATATAATATGACCAAATTAAAGCATCAAATTTCATCACTAAAACTCTACTCAAGAGTTTCACCATATGAAGAGTTAAGAGTCTCAATAATTATAGACTTAAACTCTAATAAAACTCATCAAATGTTATCATTAAAACTCTACTCAAGAGTTTCACATATGAAGAGTTAAGAGTCTCAATAATTATATATTTAAACTCTAATAAAACTCATCAAATGTCACCATTAAAACTCTACTCAAGAGTTTCACATATGAAGAGTTAAGAGTCTCAATAATTATATATTTAAACTCTAATAAAACTCATCAAATGTCACCATTAAAACTCTACTCAAGAGTTTCACATATGAAGAGTGATGTGTGTAAAATGCAACATATAAAACACATCAATTAAGGCATAAAACTAACCCTTTTTAAGTACTAATGTTGGAAAAAGAGTGTTTTTGTCTTCCTTTTGTATTTTCAGGATGAAATGAGCTCAAAATCACAAAAGAAGCAAAAAGACCACTAATTCTACCATAAATACAAGAAAAGGAACAAAAGTGGACTGCCCGGACCCTCAACGGCACCTCCCAAAACAAAGAGAAGAAAACAGAGTCTGAACACGCCCCGTGTCCAGCGAACACGGGGGCGTGCCCAGGAAGCAGCAGAAAAGACAAACCAGTAGAAGCTTCCATTGCTCACCACGGGGCCGTGCCCAGCGGGCACGGGGGCGTGTTGAAAGTACAGCAGGCGCATTAATTGTAATTCGCAATTACAATTAATGAAGAGAGAGAGTGTCAGACGGGCACGGGGCCGTGTCCAGCGGACACGGGGCCGTGTCCAGCGTTCTGTCCAGCCTATAAATAGAGGAGCTTGGTTTCATTCTCCCTCATCCCTTGGCACACCACCTCTCTCACACCTCATCCACCACCCACCACCACCATATCACCATCATCCACCACCATCATCCATTGTCCATCGTAGAGTGTGTGAGTCGTCTCGGGATCCAAGATTGATCGTAAGAGTTCTTGACAATCAAGGCCATGTTTGCCTAAGTCTCTTACATCACTTGGTGAAGACAAGTGTTTAGTATAATACTTTTTATTTTTAATCTTTTGCACTTTTTATTTGGTTTTGTATTAATGACTTTAATAACTAGTTACTTATGTTGAAGGTGATCTTTCCTTATCGTTTGTCCGTGGTGTCTTGGCATTATTTTACTGTCTATATAAAATAAAAGATTTTCACCATTCATATCTCCACGGTCTATATGGAGGTATGTTGGCTACCTGGTCGGGGGTTAAGGGAACGGTTTGGTAAGGGTCTTGCCCTTGTTCAGCGTTTAGAGGTCCTGCTTGGGACCTGGGTCAAATTTAGTAGGATCTCCTTCAATGCCCATAGGTATTGGATGGCGGGGATCCAAACTCTTTGACCCCCTCATAAGTTAACTACTATTAATACTATAACCCGACTATTTAGGACTGTATCCCTGCTGACTCAGACTACTTAGTCGAGGGTAACGTCACCGCCAAAAGCGGGGCCTACCATAATTTGCATTAATAACTTAATTCATTATCTTTCAATAATCCGACCCTTTAGGATTGTATCCTTGCTGACTCAAACTACTGGGTTGAGGGTAACGTCGCCTTCAAAAGAGGGGCCTACTACAATAACTAAGATAATCTCTTAAACAAGTGCAAAAGTGCGAAAATAATCAAAGGTTATACTAATACACGTGTCGGATCCAAGTGATTCATCTTGTCTATCTGTTTTATTTTATTTTATTTTTCAGCATTTAGTTAGTTTTTATTTTTCTTAGTTTAAATCATTTTTTCTAACCTTTTGATTTGATTAGACGTTGAGGATAAACCGGTATTAAAAGCTCTTGTGTCCTTGGACGACCTCGGTATCTTACCAACACTATACTACGTCCACGATGGGTGCACTTGCCCATATGTGTGTTTAGTGTTAGTAAATATCGTGTTTTATAAATTTAAAACTTGGCTAAAAGTGTAAAAAGGGCTTAAATATACATCTAAATTATATACACACTGACACGCATCAAGTTTTTGGCGCCGTTGCCGGGGACACAAGGATTTTAAGAAAGCTTAAAATCGACGGCCTAATCAGTTTTTCAAAACCTTTTTCAAAACGCGCGCATTTTTCTGCATTTTAGTTTAGTTTTGCATTTACAGTAGCCTGAACACGGGGCCGTGCTCGCTGAACACGCCCCCGTGCTGCATATTTTAGAGTAGATACCCAGATACAGAGTCTGAACACGGGGCCGTGCTCGCTGAACACGCCCCCGTGCTCAACGTGACCAGTAAATTTAATTAAAACGCCCAGATACAGTCCTTGAACACGGGGCCGTGTTCACCCAACACGGGGCCGTGTCCAGCTTCTGTTTCAGTCTTATTTTTATTTTCTGGTCCCGAGACTCAGTTGTGATCTGTTGAGTGATTCCTATGGATCGATACTTAAGAGGTTACAACTACACCTATGATGAGGATGATTATAGAGGTAATTATTGCACTAATTGTCGTAATGCACGCTCGGTTCAATATAATACTTCGTATCAACCATCCAATTCATACAACCATTATGAGGAGCCCAGGTACGAGCCATCAACTTCATACACATCCTATGAAGACCCAAGGTATGAACCTACTCCCTCATACTCATATTTTGATGAACCAAGGTATGAGCCTTCATACTCATACTTTGAAGATTCAACATATGAGCCACCACCTTCATACTCTTATTATGAGGAACCATGGCGTGAACAACCCACCTCATATGAGTACTATGAAGAACAAAGTTTCGACCCTTATCCATCATATACTTACAATGAAGAACAATGGTGTGAACCATCTACTTCATATGAGTATTATGAGGAACCAAGGATCGAACAACCGGATTCAAGCTTTGAGGATCCAAATTCTTTCAATCTCACCGAAGTAACTAATAGGATATTAGAACACATTAAAACTATCGAACGTTGCATAAAAGAATCTCGCGCAAGGGAAGAGGAATCCCGCGCAAGAGAAGAATTAAAAAATGATAATAACGTAGAGATAGTTGAAAGTGTAAAAATGGAAGAACAAGAAAGTGAAAAACCAACACATGAGTTAAACAACGAAAATGGTGAGTCCGATAATGTTAAAATTCAAGAAGAGTCTAATTTTGAAGAAATTATTCTCTTGTCACCTACTTTCGAAAATCATTGTTTAATAACCCCTCATGCCAAGTTTTTAAAAGAGTTAAATACTAATGCTAAAATCAATGACTTAGTAAGTGTTAAGTTAACTAATGATCAAACCTCGCTAATAAAAGAAGATCCTTTTGAAATTAACATCACACCGGTTCCATGTTTCTTTCAAAATTCGTTTATTAGCAATATCACTATTGATAAAGATCTTTGTGTTAACATAATGCCTAACTACATTTTTGAAAAGCTAAGTATTAGTGATTATACTCCACTTCAAATACCCATTTTTCTATCCGACCGAAAAGTAATGAAATCAATCGGTGTAGTTGAAGATGTTTTGGTTCAAACAAATCAAATGGTAATCCCAACCGACTTCGTCATCTTAGATGATGCCCCCTAGTCTTGGGAAAACCTTTTGTACAAACTCACAAAGCTTTGAAAAACCGGAAATTCAACAATCTACCTCTTCAATTAGGGGCATTCAAAAGGAGCATAGATCTTGAGCGCTCAATGAAATATCCTTTTGGCAATAATGACCCCCTAATTGAAGATGAAGCTGAACCACCCGATACAATCAACGAAGAAGACCACTTTGTCGATGAAGAGGTAGCCATAGAACAAACTTTTAAAATTCTTGATCTAGACGAGCCACAAAATAAGGTGTCTCCTAAAGACCCACCCATTGAGCTCAAAGAACTCCCTAAAGGTTTGGAATATGCTTTCCTCGGCAAAGATGGTAGTTTACCTGTAATTATTTCGTCTAAATTAACTAGCAAAGAAAAAGAAAAATTAGTTAACCTACTTAAAAAACACAAAAATGCGATCGCTTGGAAGCTTGTAGATATTAAAGGAATAAGTCCTTCCATGTGCACGCACAAAATTTTAATGAATGATGACTACAAAACGGTGATTCAACCACAACGAAGAGTGAACCCCAATGTTCAAGAAGTGGTTAAAATGAAGTCATCAAACTACTCGACGCCGGACTAATCTACCCTATCTCCGGTAGCCCGTGGGTAAGTCCCGTCCAAGTAGTCCCAAAGAAAGGAGGTATGACGGTAATAACTAACGAGAAAAATGAATTAATACCCACGAGAACCGTCACAGGATGGAGAGTCTGTATAGATTATAGGAGATTAAATGAAGCGACAAGGAAAGACCACTTTCCTTTACCATTCATTGATCAAATGTTAGAAAGATTATCCGGTCATAAATTTTATTGTTTCTTAGATGGTTTTTCAGGTTACTTCCAAATACCGATAGCACCAGAAGACCAAGAGAAAACAACTTTCACATGCCCCTACGGAACTTTTGCATATCGACGCATGCCATTCGGTCTATGTAATGCACCTGCAACATTCCAACGTTGTATGGTCGCCATTTTCCATGATATGATTGAAAAAACCATGGAAGTCTTCATGGATGACTTTTCCATCTTTGGAGACTCATATGATCAATGCCTCGATAATCTTGAACGAATGCTATCCCGATGTGAGGAAACTAACCTCGCCCTTAACTGGGAAAAATGCCATTTCATGGTAACAGAGGGAATAGTACTCGGGCATAAAATCTCAAGCGAAGGAATGGAAGTTGATCGAGCAAAAATAGAGACTATTTCTCGATTACCTCCTCCATCCTCCGTGAGAGCAATCAGAAGTTTCCTAGGGCATGCCGGATTCTATAGAAGGTTTATCAAGGACTTTTCGAAAATTTCAAGACCTCTAACAAAATTGCTTGAAAAAGATGCACCCTTCATCTTTGACAAGGAATGCAATCAAGCATTTCTAACCCTCAAGGAAATGCTAGTCAATGCACCTATCATGATAGCACCTGATTGGAAATTTCCTTTCGAAATCATGTGCGATGCAAGCGACTTTGCTGTTGGAGCAGTCTTGGGACAAAGAAAAGAAAAACATTTCCACCCAATTTATTATGCTAGTAAAACTCTTAATGATGCACAAGAAAATTATACAATTACAGAAAAAGAGTTACTAGCGGTGGTATTTGCTTTTGATAAATTTCGTTCTTATCTTGTTCTTTCTAAAACAATAGTTTATACAGACCATGCAGCCATCAGGTACCTCTTCAAGAAGCAAGACGCAAAACCCCGTTTGATAAGGTGGATTCTACTCCTCCAAGAATTCGACATTGAAATCAAGGACAAAAGAGGAGCAGAAAACACTGCTGCGGATCATCTCTCACGCTTAGAAGACCCAGCTTTGGAGATAACCAGGGACGAGCAAATCAACGAAAAATTTCCCACGGAGTCCCTGGAAATGATGGAAAGCAGACAAGAACCATGGTATGCCGACTACGCTAATTTCTTAGCCAGCGGTATAGTCACCAAAGGATGGCCACATCATCAAAGAAAAAAATTCTTTGCTGATGTAAAGCATTACTTTTGGGAAGACCCCTATCTTTTCAAAATGTGTGCCGACCAACTCATCCGAAGGTGTGTCCATGGTAATGAAGCACGAAGAATACTCCGTCATTGTCATGAAGGTCCATACGGAGGACATCATGGTGCCGCGAGTACCGCAAGAAAGGTATTTGATTCGGGATTTTACTGGCCGACCATTTACAAGGATGCAAAAAACCTTGTAAAGACATGTGATGCCTGCCAAAGAACAGGTAATATTTCTTCCAAAAATGAAATGCCTCAAAATGGCATTCTCGTTTGTGAAATCTTTGATGTGTGGGGACTCGATTTCATGGGACCCTTCCCACCTTCAAAGGGAAACAAATATATACTTGTGGCAGTTGATTACTTGTCTAAATGGGCAGAGGCCGAGGCTCTTCCAACAAATGATGGAAGAGTAGTGGTAAAATTCCTGAAAAAGGTGTTCTCTCGTTTCGGGACACCAAAAGCATTAATAAGTGATAGAGGTACCCATTTTTGCAATCATCAACTCGAAAAAATATTAACAAGGTATGGGGTCTATCACCGGGTCTCAACAGCATATCATCCTCAAACAAATGGGCAAGCCGAAGTGACTAATCGAGGTTTAAAACGAATACTTGAGAAAACCGTAGGAATAAATAAAAAAGAATGGGCTGACAAACTAGACGACGCTTTATGGGCTTTTCGAACCGCTTATAAAACCACTATAGGCACAACCCCATATAAACTCGTCTATGGAAAAAGTTGTCACTTGCCAGTAGAAATCGCTCACAAAGCCTACTGGGCAATAAAAAACGTAAACTTAGACTTAGAAGTTGCCGGTAAAAATCGATTTTGTCAAATAAACGAATTAGAAGAACTTAGGAATTATGCATATTCTAACTCCGAAATTTATAAAGAAAGAATGAAAAATTTGCATGATAAATATATTAAATCTAATGAATTTCGGGTTGGAGACCAAGTTCTATTGTTTAATTCGCGACTTCGATTGTTTCCTGGTAAGTTAAAGTCTAGGTGGTCGGGACCTTTTTCAGTCACCCATGTTTTTCCACACGGTGCAGTAGAAATTAAAACTCGAAATGGGACACCATTCAAAGTCAATGGCCAGCGGCTGAAACTCTACAGAGGATCCATTGAGGATGAGGAAGAGGAAATCGCACTTCAAACGGTCAACGAATAACCTCATACCCGACATGTTACAGGTAAGTATACGTTCAAAACCGGAAAAATCATCTAACCATTTTTCGGAAATAAGGGGCATGCACACGAACACGTAAAAAAAAAAAAAAAAAATTTAAAAACTTCACCCGGCACGGGGCCGTGTCCGCTGGGCACGGGGCCGTGTCGAGGCGACTGTCGGGATAAAACCCTCTTTTTCTATCAGTTACACCATTCCACACGCCCCGTTTCGCCGAAAACTCTCTGGTTAGAGGCGATTTTCTGCAGATTTCGAACGTCACGACCGAACCTAACGACATCAAGGTATGATTCTATCCTTCTTAGTAGTTAGATTAGTTACTTGCATGTAGTTAAAACATCAAAAATTGGGGGAAATCTAGGGTTCTTCATGTTCATCCGGATCGAACTCAAAATTTTTTGATGAAAATTGTTAGTAGTAGTTTAGAGTAGAGTAGTAGGAAGTAAATAGACATGTATTGTTGATAGATTTGTCCGATTTCCAACTAAAAACACAAACCCTTGTTCTTGAACCGAAAAACACAAAATTGAAAGGGTAAATGGTTTGATTTTGGAAAAATGACACTTAGGGTTTCATTTTCGGGGGAAACCGCTGCTACTAGGCTAAAAATTTTCAGGTTTTCGAAACCGGGACGAAAAAATGAAAATTAGGTGTTACAGACGCCTGGACACGGGGCCGTGTCCGCTGAACACGGGGCCGTGTCCAGCCCACTGTTTGCAGTTTTCAACCTGAATTTCCATGTTTCGCACTAACTTTTGCTGTATTCTTTTCAGATGTC
Source organism: Helianthus annuus (assembly GCF_002127325.2). Lineage (NCBI taxonomy): Eukaryota > Viridiplantae > Streptophyta > Magnoliopsida > Asterales > Asteraceae > Helianthus > Helianthus annuus. The sequence goes on along the minus strand of NC_035447.2, from coordinate 3,946,531 downwards.
TAAATTCACACGGTTTAATGCCAGCGAACTTGACGCCAGGGCTCGCTACGAGGTCCTACAAACAAGGCCCGAAGAGTATCCAAGGCGGGCATGTACTGATTTGCTGACAATGGTAAACCAACTGGACCGCTTCAACAACATAGTGACGGGTCCACTGCACATCGCATTGACTGCCCGACTTCGGTCGGTCCATCAATGCACAATGGAGTTCTATAGTACATTCCTCTTCAACTCGAGATGCGAACCGTTTGATCACGAGGCGGTCGAATTTCGATGTGGAGGAACGACCTATAGAACCTCCATGGCGCAGTTCGGATCCATCATTGGGCTGTACAGAGATGAAGAAGCGGGGAATGAAGAGAATACCGGGGGATTGCGAGACTTGGACGCAACTGAACGCCAAGCCGCATGGGCTCAAATCGGTGAGGGGATCTACAACCCAAGCAGCACAAAGAGCACCAAGCTGAGGGACCCGTTATACCGCTACATCCACAGGCTCCTCACGTACTCGCTGAGCCAACGCCATGACAGTAGTGGCGTTGTTGGGTTAAAAGATTTGGTTGTCCTTCACTGCATCCACAACCGGAAGCCTCTCGATGTTCCTTACCTCCTACTACGGAACATGCACTTGAACCGCCTTGCCTCTGCTCCTACACCAATCTTCTTCGGGGGATGGGTGTACCGTCTTTTCAAGCACTTCACGAACATCCCGAAGTCCTTCGAAAGGAGTCCATGGTCGGGACGGGTTGATTATCATATATGCCGAGCCATGAACTTGCTCTATGAAGCGGAGGACGGGACGGTGAGCTTTCAGAGGACACAAGGCTACGCATGGAACCCGCAAGAGGCTCTAGTTCTTCATGCACCACCTCCACATTATCAATACCCTCCCCAAGGCGATCCGGGTCAATCCTCCTCTCAAGGAGGCGGTTTTCCTAACTTCCAAAGTTTACATGATCTTTTGCAGGAAAACCTCATGTGCACCAGGAACACCTACAACCTCGCCAACAACACACACCTCCGGGTTGGAGCTATCGAACGCAGCGTCAACGATATACAAGATGATATCGGTAGCATCCGGGAGTACATGGCGAGGCAGGGAGGCGGAGGTGGAGATAGTGATGAAGATATGGAGTAGGAGGCTGGGAGGAGCAAGGGGCTGGCTGGTGATGAGCCCACAGGTTTGATTACCCTTCTTATCCATCGAACAATTCATGGCCTGCGTGCCATTTTGTCAAACAATTTACTTTCCTTAACTCTTTTCTTTTTATCTTTATTTTGTTCTTACTTTATGTTTGGATAATATTTGACAATGGTAAGATTAGGTTGGTTTGTGCTTGGTTGGATGGTATTGAATGATTGAACAGGTGCAATGCAAGGGTTAGAGTGCTTAACATTGGCACTTGCAGCCCTAGGATGAAGAAACCGGGGGAAAAACCTATTTTTGTGGCTAACAGACTGTCCACACGGGGACGTGTCCAGCCGACACGCCCCCGTGCCCATCTCCCAGTTCTGCTGTTTGGCTACTGACCTGCAGATTTTTGCCGGACACGTGGCCGTGTTCACCCAACACGCCCCCGTGTCCACCCTCTGTAAGTTTTTCGTTACTGGCAGTTCACCACGGGGCCGTGTCCAATGGACACGGGGCCGTGTCCAGAGCGCCAGTAACACAAATCTTTGTTTTTAAACACACTTTTACATATTCTAATCAACCAAAAACTTCATTTTTGGACACATTGAGGACAATGTGTAATTTAAGTGTGGGGGGGATGCTAAAACCTTGAAATTTTGCAAAATCCTAAAACAAGCCTTACACAAAACTCTATTGGAACCGCTAAACACCCCAAATTTTTTCAAAAAAAAAAAAAAAAAAAAAACTTTTTCATTTTTTTATTTACTTGTCTTAGTTTAAGTTGGGAATAACAAGTTCTAAAAAGGTTATATTTTTACAAATTTACAACCGATAGCGTCGTGATAAAAAGAACTAACATAAGAAAATTATGAAACGTATAACAAGTCTAGCTAAAATTCGATTATATATGCTTGGTCACATTAAAAACCCATTCCCACAAAAGTGAGTTTTGAGCCTTTATTGAGCATAAAAATATACATATTTAGATTAAATGCTCATTTTTCGTTTCTTGTGTGAATAGCCGCTCGGTCTTTACAAATCTAGAACTTGCCACGACGATACATTCCCGGTCCTTACCAACTTAAACCCAAGTAAGTAAATGATGGAGGCATTAGGACTAACTATTTTTCTTTCAAAACCATTATTTTTCATTTTTTTACCTACCCAAAATCCCCCTAGAAAAACCCCTTTGAGCCTAAACCTTTCATTTCATTACCCCCAAAACAATTTTTTTTTTACCCACCAAAAACCTTTTTCAGTTTTTTTTCACCCTTATTTTAGTAACAAGCTCGGTTTTTCATAAACATACCCTCTATGTGACGAAAAAAAAAAAGAGATATATATATATATATATAATGAAGTCAAAAACAAACAAAAGCTACAAAAAGCTTGTTTGGAGAAATACTTCAAAAATAAATGTCACTAAAAATAAGGTATTTTATGAAAACCGACACTTGTTACGATTTTCGCCCTTTTTACTAACCAACCACCCACCTTTAAACCCAAGCCTTCACCCCAAAAGTCCTCTTGATATTTACAAAGGTAAAAAGTTAAAAAGGAGGAGGATTGATCGCTTGGCAAGCCTATGGAAAACATAAGACCGTGCCGCTCTCGAGCGATTCACTTAAATATACACCTTCGGCCGAGTGATTGAGTGATCTCCCGTGAGGTATGTGAACTTGTATATAAATGGAATTTTGATAAGACATGTTATGCCAAAATAAAGTAGTTTATCTTATGAAAAGTTCAAAATAAATCATAACGAATAGGATTGTAAATAAAATAAAAATAAAACCTATAAAAACCTTGGATTCCCGACACTCTAGGACAAGCTAAAAACTTCTCTTCTACCTATTTCCATTTGGGAGTGTAAGCCACATTAAAAGAGTTTTGCTTGAGGACAAGCAAAAGTTCAAGTGTGGGGGTATTTGATGTGTGTAAAATGCAACATATAAAACACATCAATTAAGGCATAAAACTAACCCTTTTTAAGTACTAATGTTGGAAAAAGAGTGTTTTTGTCTTCCTTTTGTATTTTCAGGATGAAATGAGCTCAAAATCACAAAAGAAGCAAAAAGACCACTAATTCTACCATAAATACAAGAAAAAGGAACAAAAAGTGGACTGCCCGGACCCTCAACGGCACCTCCCAAAACAAAGAGAAGAAAACAGAGTCTGAACACGCCCCGTGTCCAGCGAACACGGGGGCGTGCCCAGGAAGCAGCAGAAAAGACAAACCAGTAGAAGCTTCCATTGCCACCACGGGGGCCGTGCCCAGCAGGCACGGGGGCGTGTTGAAAGTACAGCAGGCGCATTAATTGTAATTCGCAATTACAATTAATGAAGAGAGAGAGTGTCAGACGGGCACGGGGCCGTGTCCAGCGGACACGGGGCCGTGTCCAGCGTTCTTGTCCAGCCTATAAATAGAGGAGCTTGGTTTCATTCTCCCTCATCCCTTGGCACACCACCTCTCTCACACCTCATCCACCACCCACCACCACCATATCACCATCATCCACCACCATCATCCATTGTCCATCGTAGAGTGTGTGAGTCGTCTCGGGATCCAAGATTGATCGTAAGAGTTCTTGACAATCAAGCCATGTTTGCCTAAGTCTCTTACATCACTTGGTGAAGACAAGTGTTTAGTATAATACTTTTTATTTTTAATCTTTTGCACTTTTTATTTGGTTTTGTATTAATGACTTTAATAACTAGTTACTTATGTTGAAGGTGATCTTTCCTTATCGTTTGTCCGTGGTGTCTTGGCATTATTTTACTGTCTATATAAAATAAAAGATTTTCACCATTCATATCTCCACGGTCTATATGGAGGTATGTTGGCTACCTGGTCGGGGGTTAAGGGAACGGTTTGGTAAGTGTCTTGCCCTTGTTCAGCGTTTAGAGGTCCTGCTTGGGACCTGGGTCAAATTAGTAGGATCTCCTTCAATGCCCATAGGTATTGGATGGCGGGATCCAAACTCTTTGACCCCCTCATAAAGTTAACTACTATTAATACTATAACCCGGCTATTTAGGACTGTATCCCTGCTGACTCAGACTACTTAGTCGAGGGTAACGTCACCGCCAAAAGCGGGCCTACCATAATTTGCATTAATAACTTAATTCATTATCTTTCAATAATCGACCCTTAGGATTGTATCCTTGCTGACTCAAACTACTGGGTTGAGGGTAACTGTAATAACTCGCGTTTTGAAACCTGCTTTAATTAGAAAGATTATTCATTTACTTATTTTTTTTAAACTTACATTCGTATCGTATCCGTATTTCGCTTTCATTTTCGTAATTCGTAACATCGATTGTAATAAAATTTAGTATCCCGTACAAATTATACCTCGTTTATTTAATCATGCTTTTACATTTAAATCCATTTAGGCATTTGATTCATACATTCATTCGATACATATTCGTGCTTCTCGTAAAGAAATACATAACTTTAGACGCTAATTACATACAAACACTTGATTATATGTTCACAACACACAACCTATACTTTTATTTTATGCCAGCTTACTACTTAATTTTATGTAAATTAAACCTTACTATACTTATATGCTTAATAAATTACATAGTTATATATTAAATAATAAACATTATACTATAAATTATAGTAAGTTAGTTGAAAAAAAAAAAAAAAATAATACAAAGGATGGAATCAGTGACCGGAACTGCCATGACACTTGGTTGTTTGTCTAAATTTTAATATGCCACCATATAACATTTCATTTGAGTTAGTGAAAAACTATGTGATTTATTTATGTAACTTAATCTAATAAATACTATGCCTAACTAATGTTGTAACACCCAAAAAAAAAAAAAAGGAAAGGAAATGGCTGCCAAACTGCCTTTCGGTCGCAGCCATAGAGCTGAATTCTAAGTTGTTTCTTTCTTATTATCTAATCTCCATACAATATATATTAACTCCCCAATATATAATATACATAAGGGACTTTGCATATGATTAAATTTATGTTCAAAAAAACTGAATAAAAAAAAAATATAAAACAAGGCTGAAAACAGCCTGTCCGATCAGAACTATAACAACCATTAAACTCTCTTTTTGAATTGTCATCAACCAACTACTTGTAATTAAAGCTCAACCCCCTAAAACCCTAATCCTATCCTTATAAATACCAACTTATATCCAGCCCCTTTTCACTTTACAAACCTTTTAATCACTCCAAATCACTCTCTAATTACTCCAAAAATTTCACAGCTTTGAGCAGAAAGTTTAAGTCATTCGAAGTGAGTTCTAGCTCACTTATTCAACTCTTTTCTTCTTGTTTCTTCTTCTAAAACACTTGGATAACCTCTAGGAAGGTTTTCACAAGTTTGCTTGGACAAACTAAGGTGAAACCTAACCATTTTTGAGGTTCAAAGTGCACTTTATTTTCTGCTCATTTTTATTTCTTTGTGTGTTCATTTTTGTGTTGATAACTTGATGGAATCTTGTTCCCATCAAGCTCCCAATCAAGTCTATGATTGTGGGTTTGTATTAGGGTGATTACCATCAAAGTTATGAGTTCAAACACTCACTTATTTTCTGTTTAAACTTGATAATCAAATGATGAAAACAAGCGCAAGTCATCATTTTCTATATGATGAACTTGTGATTTGTGAAGTGTGAACAAAAGGAAGCTTGGGCTTTCCAAACCAAGTTCCACTCCTTCATTTGAACATTCTTATAACTTTTTAGATTAGGTTTACATTATTGTTATTCATGACCCTCCCACCATCTTCATGATGGTGTGTGTAGTGGTGAATCTTATAATGAGGTTTCTAACCTCCATGCTTGACATACATGATGCTATATATGGCAATACTTGATTGGACTTAGTTTTAGGATATATTTTTATTATATAAACTATATATAATCATATTAAAACATGGCTGAATTTGTGGTGTAAATCAAACCATGATTAACCATCATAAAACTAAGCTATCATATCAAACATTCTAGAGTTCTTGTTATGATTCCAATGGGCAATTTGGGACCCATAAAACCACTTGATATGGTGTCATAAACAAACTCTTAGAACTTAGATATTACTTTCATATATACACACTTTCACTACTTTAAATTCCTAATTTCGATTCTAAACACCCCCATAAACTCCATCACCGAACACATTCATTCTCCTATTCTCACTAACTTGTCAATACTTGGATAATCGGAAGACTTAGCAATTTTGTGAGTATACTCGTATTTCCCCCTTTTTACTTTTACCACTTTTGGGGTGTAACATGTTTACCTATCAACTTACACATGAACACTTTGTTAAACACATGAACGTTCCTATAACATGCTTGTATACGTGATGACTTGATACTTTAAACTTGGGTTATTCTTATGTGTTGAACTTATCATTAACTTCGTACGAGCCAAACCTTGACATATGTAGCGCTATAGGATTAACGACCCGCCCGTAAACTTGAGGTTATGTCTTGAGCATATTGCGTTTTCTTGGTTTGATATGTTAGACACATGCCATATTTAATGTTTATCTTGAATCATATGCTTGCCATGAGGAATTGTTCACACTTTTTATCTTATGCTATGTACGTACCAAACTTGTATACTCGCCTTTGCTTTTGCATTGAACTTTATTTTAAACATGTTACAGGTTGAGGACGATGAGGCTATGAAATGAAGTAGCGTTGATGCCTAGATACACATATAGACGTTAGGGTTTAAAATGTTGTATCAAAATTTTGTTATGTTATCATGTTGTTATGTTAAACTTGTCGTATTTGAATTTCTTGTAATGTTGACTATTTGAAGTTATGAAATGAAATGAAATTTGGATTTTCTAAATATTGTCACAAATAGCGTTATGATGTCTCTAGCAATCTTCACACTTCGTCTCATCCCGATGTTTCCGCCATTGGTTGGGGTGTGACAGATTGGTATCAGAGCCATAACTATAGGGAATTAGGAAAAGTAGGAATGCTTTAGCCTAGTCTATAGTTTTAGAACCTTATTCGTATGCTTTGCTTGGACTACTACATGATACTTTATTTGTTACTTATTTATGCTCTTTTAAACATGTATGTTACTCATGTGTAATATTCGACATGTTATTCTTACGTATTAATGCTTGTTTTATTATGTGTTAACACTTGTTTCGTTGTTCGATTCTTTATGTGTTATTCTTGACATATTTCTCTATGTGTTAATACTTGTTTTATTTCATTATTTAAGTATCATCCTTGATATGCTTTCTTATGTGTTTATACTTGTTTGTGTATCTCCTTCGACATACACTTCCCTCATGCATTTTACTCGATTATTCTAAATCCGACAACACTCTTATTGTACAAATGAGACGAATTCACCAAAATAGGCGTGAAACCCACAATTTAGTGAACGACTCTCAATCTATCTATTCTTCTTTTTACACGAGATATCGCCATTGAGCTAGGAGTGAAATCCACATCTAAATGGCAAATCTCAAATTTCAAATTCTAGTGGACCCTCGTCAACATGTCGAAATTTAAATTTTGACCCGACGAGTACCAACCACACTTAGGATACGAAATCGTCAAGATAGGGGTGAAACCCGCACCTTGTCGACTAGTTCCACTCCTTGATTTTTTTCATAAATCCCGCCAAGTCTCGAAACTTCGATTGATTTGGGACATGTAGTAACCGGAAGGGTAAATACCGTTAACCGACTTGTCGGCGAGAGTATTTTACCTATTAGGCCAAAGCATGCTCCTCAAATTCAAAAGACTTTTCGACCACTTTGGTTAGTCAAAGTTCCGTTTGGAACACTCCAAACTTTGGTCAAACATGTGTTTCTATTGTTCATTTAATACGATGCAATCTTTCAACCTCGAGTTTACCTTTGATTTCTCTTTTCACACGCACAACATATCGAACCTTTTCGATACATTTATATATGCATGATTTTCATATAATTTAAATTCATATTCCTTGTAACAACTAGTGGAGAGGTATCATCGAGATTGGAGTGACTTCCTTACCTTGACGATTGACTCCACCCCTCTTCCCTTAAAACGACCTCACCAACGAGTTAGGGGTGATTCCCTTACTTAGGTGACCGTTACCCAAAACTTCTCTTTCAAAATATTTTATTATGCAAACCCGATCATGTTTTATACCTAAATCATTTATCATTATTCAAAATACCTACTTATACCGATTTCAAAATACATTGTTTTATCAAACGTACTCCTTATTCTACAATCTATTTTCACTCAACTCATACACGCGAAATTCATAATCGTGTCTTAAAACGTTTTATTACTCGAATTTCCAAACCTTACGAAATGCTACCAATCAATTTAATCGGTCCAGTGAATCTCTTGCCCGTGGACTTCATATTTGACTTGATCACTAAAACGCACTCACATTATATCACCATACTAAAAACTTTCATTCTCTAACGGAATTCAAACCAACTTTCCCATATACTTATAAGGTGCTATAGATATTATACAAACGCTTTTACCAAAGATTTTTTTTTACATCAACAAATCATTTGTTAAAACTCTTTCCAATGATCACCAAGTCCGTTTTGCTAAATTTCTTTTCTTAGGATCAACGTTTTCATAAGAACCTTCAAAATTAAATTTTTTTTTTTTTTGTTGGATGCAAATGAAACGAACCCGTATTTTTGAAAACCTTTTTTTAGCACTAATTTACAAAGCACGTGGGCAAGAAGACTTCATGGGGACCGACCATCTTCGGATTTCGTAAACACTTTTAAAACAAAAGTAGCATTTCCATTCATTACAAAATACGTTACGCATAACCAGTGAATACTTTATACTGTCCTACATTTACAAACTATATTCTACATTCCAAAATCAAACTCGATCTATTTTGATCCAATAAACGCGACTTTTCGCTTAAACAACTATACATGTAAATCATCATACACGTTTTAATCGATACCTCGTGACGAAATCGCTTATATCATTTGCTTTACATACTCAAATTTCTCAAGCGTTTATATGTCCAAATTCGTTATGCTCTAACGTATACTATATACGCAAATCTTATTATGCATACCTACACTCATACTCATATCATGACAATACATTTTATGCTTATACTTATACTTATACTCATACTACTCTTACGTTTTATGTTTATACTCATACTTACGTGCATATTCATAGTTAAACTTATACTTATGCTCATACTTTCATACATACTCATGATTCATACATTCGTACCGTACGCGAGCGTAATCCGAGGGATTCACTTACGTAGGTCCCATACATACTTAAGCATGGACTTGCTTATATACTACATTCTTATACGTACACATTCTTATTTTTTTAAATTCATGTATACCCTGATTCATACACAGCTAGTACAAGCTATGCGGACTATGCGACGATCAATATAATCGCGGGTGCACACGGGATTATAATGGTAGGCGCATGAGAATCATAGGTTGGGCTACTGTGTATGGTAAGACATGGAACGTAACATGACACCGAATAACGAAACGGACCTAACATGGTCAAAACATGGTGGATACGCCGCTGGTACTTCCTATATATAAGTGTTTTCACCATGTTAACAAACTTTCGTAAAATGTGCAATGAGAAATTCGGTGTCTTACAGACCATATTTAGACCCGATGCACAAACTTTAACAACTCACAACGCATTGCTAACACGCGATATCCGATTATCCACGACGAAACCTCATTCTTAACGCGTCACTTTCGCTTATCCAACACACATAACATTCCTATCCTTGCTTTCCCCTACTAGATCGTTTGTTCACTCTCATATCTCTATTATTCCTCCCTATCTTTTTGACCTTTATACAAACCTTATTTACAATCAATCGGTTTAAACGTTCGAATCCTGAAATACTTTCTTGTTTTTAAAACAATCTTCCGCCCTTTATTTATGCGTAAACACATTTCGTTGGCCGTTACCTCCAAAACCATTTTATTTGAATGCCTAACTCGTTTCTCACCAATAAACACTTTTCTACAATATGAGATTTATTAATGTCCTTGAAACCAATAAAACTTTTCTTACAACCTACGGTACGGCCACCCTTTTCATCAGAATACAAACCGTTTTATACATTTTTCCCCTTAAGTACCATATTTTAATATACTTCTCCTTCGGGTTATTCAAACTTGTTTAAGCTTACTTTGCCTATATACACACATGTACGGTTTACTTATGATCAATGCCTCAACCATCTTAGTAAAAAAAAAAAATTTTTTACAAACCTATCCTTTCATTCCTCAAAAAAAAATTATACCTTTTCAACACGTCTCAAACTTCAAAATCTCAATTTTAGCCAATCATTCTTTTCAGCCAAAATACTTTTTTCCAAGGTCTTCCTCTTAAATAAATTTCGGGACGAAATTTCCTAAAGGGGTGGAGACTGTAATAACTCGCGTTTTGAAACCTACTTTAATTAGAAAGATTATTCATTTACTTATTTTTTTTAAACTTACATTCGTATCGTATCCGTATTTCGCTTTCATTTTCGTAATTCGTAACATCGATTGTAATAAAATTTAGTATCCCGTACAAATTATACCTCGTTTATTTAATCATGCTTTTACATTTAAATCCATTTAGGCATTTGATTCATACATTCATTCGATACATATTCGTGCTTCTCGTAAAGAAATACATAACTTTAGACGCTAATTACATACAAACACTTGATTATATGTTCACAACACACAACCTATACTTTTATTTTATGCCAGCTTACTACTTAATTTTATGTAAATTAAACCTTACTATACTTATATGCTTAATAAATTACATAGTTATATATTAAATAATAAACATTATACTATAAATTATAGTAAGTTAGTTGAAAAAAAAAAAAAATAATACAAAGGATGGAATCAGTGACCGGAACTGCCATGACACTTGGTTGTTTGTCTAAATTTTAATATGCCACCATATAACATTTCATTTGAGTTAGTGAAAAACTATGTGATTTATTTATGTAACTTAATCTAATAAATACTATGCCTAACTAATGTTGTAACACCCAAAAAAAAAAAAAGGAAAGGAAATGGCTGCCAAACTGCCTTTCGGTCGCAGCCATAGAGCTGAATTCTAAGTTGTTTCTTTCTTATTATCTAATCTCCATACAATATATATTAACTCCCCAATATATAATATACATAAGGGACTTTGCATATGATTAAATTTATGTTCAAAAAAACTGAATAAAAAAAAATATAAAACAAGGCTGAAAACAGCCTGTCCGATCAGAACTATAACAACCATTAAACTCTCTTTTTGAATTGTCATCAACCAACTACTTGTAATTAAAGCTCAACCCCCTAAAACCCTAATCCTATCCTTATAAATACCAACTTATATCCAGCCCTTTTCACTTTACAAACCTTTTAATCACTCCAAAATCACTCTCTAATTACTCCAAAAATTTCACAGCTTTGAGCAGAAAGTTTAAGTCATTCGAAGTGAGTTCTAGCTCACTTATTCAACTCTTTTCTTCTTGTTTCTTCTTCTAAAACACTTGGATAACCTCTAGGAAGGTTTTCACAAGTTTGCTTGGACAAACTAAGGTGAAACCTAACCATTTTTGAGGTTCAAAGTGCACTTTATTTTCTGCTCATTTTTATTTCTTTGTATGTTCATTTTTGTGTTGATAACTTGATGGAATCTTGTTCCCATCAAGCTCCCAATCAAGTCTATGATTGTGGGTTTGTATTAGGGTGATTACCATCAAAGTTATGAGTTCAAACACTCACTTATTTTCTGTTTAAACTTGATAATCAAATGATGAAAACAAGCGCAAGTCATCATTTTCTATATGATGAACTTGTGATTTGTGAAGTGTGAACAAAAGGAAGCTTGGGCTTTCCAAACCAAGTTCCACTCCTTCATTTGAACATTCTTATAACTTTTTAGATTAGGTTTACATTATTGTTATTCATGACCCTCCCACCATCTTCATGATGGTGTGTGTAGTGGTGAATCTTATAATGAGGTTTCTAACCTCCATGCTTGACATACATGATGCTATATGGCAATACTTGATTGGACTTAGTTTTAGGATATATTTTTATTATATAAACTATATATAATCATATTAAAACATGGCTGAATTTGTGGTGTAAATCAAACCATGATTAACCATCATAAAACTAAGCTATCATATCAAACATTCTAGAGTTCTTGTTATGATTCCAATGGGCAATTTGGGACCCATAAAACCACTTGATATGGTGTCATAAACAAACTCTTAGAACTTAGATATTACTTTCATATATACACACTTTCACTACTTTAAATTCCTAATTTCGATTCTAAACACCCCCATAAACTCCATCACCGAACACATTCATTCTCCTATTCTCACTAACTTGTCAATACTTGGATAATCGGAAGACTTAGCAATTTTGTGAGTATACTCGTATTTCCCCCTTTTTACTTTTACCACTTTTGGGGTGTAACATGTTTACCTATCAACTTACACATGAACACTTTGTTAAACACATGAACGTTCCTATAACATGCTTGTATACGTGATGACTTGATACTTTAAACTTGGGTTATTCTTATGTGTTGAACTTATCATTAACTTCGTACGAGCCAAACCTTGACATATGTAGCGCTATAGGATTAACGACCCGCCCGTAAACTTGAGGTTATGTCTTGAGCATATTGCGTTTTCTTGGTTTGATATGTTAGACACATGCCATATTTAATGTTTATCTTGAATCATATGCTTGCCATGAGGAATTGTTCACACTTTTTATCTTATGCTATGTACGTACCAAACTTGTATACTCGCCTTTGCTTTTGCATTGAACTTTATTTTAAACATGTTACAGGTTGAGGACGATGAGGCTATGAAATGAAGTAGCGTTGATGCCTAGATACACATATAGACGTTAGGGTTTAAAATGTTGTATCAAAATTTTGTTATGTTATCATGTTGTTATGTTAAACTTGTCGTATTTGAATTTCTTGTAATGTTGACTATTTGAAGTTATGAAATGAAATGAAATTTGGATTTTCTAAATATTGTCACAAATAGCGTTATGATGTCTCTAGCAATCTTCACACTTCGTCTCATCCCGATGTTTCCGCCATTGGTTGGGGTGTGACAGTAACGTCGCCTTCAAAAGAGGGGCCTACTACAATAACTAAGATAATCTCTTAAACAAGTGCAAAAGTGCGAAAATAATCAAAGGTTATACTAATACACGTGTCGGATCCAAGTGATTCATCTTGTCTATCTGTTTTTATTTTATTTTATTTTTCAGCATTTAGTTAGTTTTTATTTTTCTTAGTTTAAATCATTTTTTTTCTAACCTTTTGATTTGATTAGACGTTGAGGATAAACCGGTATTAAAAGCTCTTGTGTCCTTGGACGACCTCGGTATCTTACCAACACTATACTACGTCCACGATGGGTGCACTTGCCCATATGTGTGTTTAGTGTTAGTGAATATCGTGTTTTATAAATTTAAAACTTGGCTAAAAGTGTAAAAAGGGCTTAATTAAACATCTAAAAACATATACACACTGACACGCATCAATTATTAAATAATATAATTTAAGAAGTTCTTTGAGTGAAGATTAGACTTCAGACCACATTCAACAACTTCAACCCCATTTGACCTGTCAGAGGAAAAAAAAAACATAATTCAAACCGAAACGATGTCTAAGTTTGACTTTAAAGGTCAACCTATTCATTTTGACCAATAAAGTTTTCAACTTTCAAGTACAGATCTACATTTAATTTTGAAATACCTGGCGGATTATAGTCACAGCAGTTGTACCACTGTAAAAGGAATTGATTACAGGATGAAGCTCAAGATCATAATCAACCATAGAACAAGCCTTGATGAAGGAGTTCTTCGACACACCAAATTGATCAATGTTTGTTAACTGTTGTTATAATGCAAAAAATACTAGTTTATACATAAAAAAAACTGATGCAGTAATGCTACCTGTTCCGTTACAGTCAGCAGTGGTCTTTTTGTTCACTTTCGGGTTAACCTTTTGGCGGTTGGTGTTCATGGGTACATCAGGAATGTTAACCTTTTCCATATCGCCTCGGATCCTTCTCGCCTCAACATCATAGGCTCTAGCAGCTTCCTCCACAGTATTGAAAGTTCTAAGCCACACACGGACCCCCTTTCACGAGTCACGGATCTCAGCAGCCCATTTGCCCCACGGGCGCTGGCGGATGCCCCTATACTGGTTTTTCCTTTTTCGTGAAGTCGATTTCTCAGATACATCATCAGACTTCACTGATTTTGAACCTAAATCATGGGGTAAATCAAGATTAATCTTTTAGTTTTAAACAAAATAATCCAGTACAAAAATCTTCCCGTATGCATATAATTTACAGATCAGAAGTAATCCTAAAGTCAGATAATTCACCTAATTTTTTCTTCTAACAGGTTATGAATCAGATAAAGCTTCAAATCCCCTAAACTACACTTAATAAAATAAGCAAGTAATTAATAGAGCACTAATTGATAAACATAGTTTGCGATTTAAAAACTGAGATAGAGCACTAATTGATACCTCGTTGACGACACCCGTCCCTCCCAACCACCAGTTCATTGTTGTTGTTGTTGTTAGTTAGTTAGTTAGTTAGTTAGTTTGTTAATAGTGGTGTGTTGATAGGTACCCTAACATGACAGAGGAAATGTTTGCTGACCAATGCCCTGTTTGCCTTGACAATTGCAACTGTAAATCATGCTTGCACGATGTGCACCCTAAAGTTAGTTCCTTTTGGTCTGTCGAAAAGCACGCCACATAACCATGGGCTCCCAGCTCAACCCGAGAGTAGTTTCTAGAGCATTACTGACTATGACAGGCTGGCCTTTTGACCAATGCCACTGAAAATGCTTCAAATCTCCAGGTAGAATGTCCACAGCACGTGGACAATACAAGTAATTATCATTGGAATTTTCACGAGAAGCAGCTTTACGTAACTGATTATAGCGTCACTTTTTTTTTTTTTTTTTATAAAATCTGAACAAGTGCACCATTCCACAAGAATCTCTCTCATATCCTCCTCTAATTTGTGATGCTTTAAGAGCTTTAATGTACTCTCCAACAAATGGAACCCATTTGAGTGGCTTTAAAATGCACCAACCGTAAGATTCCACGCAACCACCCACTGTGGACAGGATATTCTGCCATCTTCTAGAGACTTCAAATCATGATTTATAACTTCTTCTGGTACTGCTTTCTTCTTCTGAACAATACAATCACCCAATTGTTTGTTTATCTGCGGGTTGCCATCACGCAATTCCAGGCAACACTGAAGACAGAGGTCGTAATGGCATTCAGGGCAGGTTCTATGCAAGTAAAAAATCGACGTTTTACAGCAGTCACTGCACACATAATCATAATCAAAATCAAATTCATAATTAAACAAAATACCAGATGAACCTACATACAATGATTGAAATGGCGTACCAGTACATCCGCTTGTCCAAGCCACAGGCTGCCTTCTTCAACTGTACATCAGAACTAGCCTGTAGATAGAAAGATATCTAATTATAAAAAACTGACCTGTCAACAGAAAAATCAGAGTCCTTGGACATTCTATTAAGTCTAGTCATGCTTTGCTCTAGAGCACGACGCAGTTTATTGTTGTCTTCCTCTAACTTCATTACTCTCCCTTTACCTTCTGCTAATAGTCTTTCAGTCTGTGAAAGTTTCTCCATACATTCCTCCTTTTCCTTCTTTGCTGTCTCCACTTCTTGAAATGCCTCCTGGTGAAGATGTAAAAAATGTATGTTATATTTAACCAATATTTTCTCCAAACAGTTATTTACTGCATAGCAGTATGAAACATATAGCAAGAAAACATCAATTTAACTGAAGCAAATAGAATTCAGAATACAAGTCCAGCAACACATTACTGAGAAAGCACCTAGAAAAGTTTGTTAAAAAAAATGAACCTTCAATCTCTCAGAAAGTTTAACAGATTCTTCTCTTGCAGAAGCCAATTCCCTTTCCAAATGTTCCTGATCATATATAAAAATAAAATTAAGTTAACGTAACCTAAGCTGCTTTCAACATCTACTCAGAAGATAGACGGGGAATACATATGCACAGAACTTTAAGAATAAAAATTAGAGTAAAATGCCATTTTCGTCCCTGAGGTTGGCTGTTTTGTGAATATACGACGCCAGAAAAACAAAACGTAAAGCGGTTAGATGCATCAACAGATGAAACCTATACATGCTATTGATTGACGCATTCAACAAAACGTAAAGCGGTTAGATGCATCAACAGAACTCACCGTATCCAGCGGATACTAATCCAATGGAGCGTTCATAGTCTGCTCGTGAATATACGACGCCAGAAAAACAACAGACCATCGGTGGAGAGAATTCAGAACTCCATGGTGACGGAGCCGTCGTCGCAACCGTCGTGAACCGGGGATTACCGCAACCATTAAATTAGGGGTTCTAATCGAACAATCAAGCCTCAAATAGCCGAATTTTGTCAACGAAAACAACTTCTGAATAAACTCGAACCCTAGGGTTTTATAAAGTTGAACACGGTGATCAATGACATACAGGTTGAATAAACTCGCACCCTAGGGTTTTATGTGAGGACGGTTTGCTGGGGGGTGGAACGAAGGGGAATATCAGTTTTGGGGAAATCTAAATTAATTAAATTAAATGATAAGTGTAGGTAGGGATGTTAATGGGTCGGGTTCGGGTTAGGTATTGGTAATTAACATGATTAACTACCTTTAACTAAACAAAAATTATATATATTGTATATAACAATGTTTATAATAATGAAAATATTATATATATTTTCTCAAAGGTTTCAATCATGTATTATATTGTGATTTATATATTTCTATCAAAAGGACTCTGATTGACAAGGACTGGTTATAATTAACATTATTTTGATCATGAATTTAGCTAAACTAGACTCATAGCCATACATTTAGCTAAACTAGACTCATAACCATGATAACTCTTATGAAGTTTTTAGCATTTCAGAATGAGAGTCAGAATAAAATAGACTATTGTGAGTGAACAGAAAAAATGTTTAGCTGGTAGATAGAATGGAATCATCCACTACACAAGAAATCCCAATCCCTCTAAACACCTCAAAATCATTTAATTCACTCTTGTTTATTTTTATTTTTTATTTCATTCCCTCTTTCACCAATCATTAACACCACCACCGCCCACTGTTGTTGCCGCTACCCACCACTTCTCCCACTCATCACCAATTTTATTCATTTGTCATTTTCTGGCTACATACCAAAAAACGCTAATTAATGATGCATTTCAATTCCACATGGTAACCGAAAAAGACATTGAATGTCAATGATCCACTATTGTCTATTGTGATTCATTAAGGCCTAATATAGTCCATTAAAACATGTATGATCTATTATTGTCCACTGTGATCCGTTAAGGCCACATATGGTCAATTAAGACATCTATGATGTATTATTGTACATTGTAATCCAATAAGGCCCCATCGTAAAGCATGTATGATCTACTATTTTTATTGTAATCCGTTAAATCCCAATATGGCCCATTAATACATTTTTGATCTAGTATTGCCCATGGAGGTCCATTAAGGCCCAATATGGTCCATTAAGACATGTACGATCCAATATTGGCCACTGTAATCCATTTAGGCCCAATGTGGTCCATTAAGACATAAATGATCCACAATTAACCATCGTGCTCTAGTAAGGCCCATATGGTCCATTAATACATGTATTATCGATTATTGGCCATTGTGATCCATTAAGGCCCAATATAGTCCATTAAGATATTTGATCTACTATTGACCTTGTGATCCATTAAGGCCCAATATGGTTCATTAAGACATATATGATTCACTATTGGCCAATGTGACATATCAAAGCCCAATATGGTCCATTAATACATATACGATCCATTATTGTCCATTATACTCCATTAAGGCTCAATATGGTCAATTAAGACGTGTATGATCATCCATTATGATTCATTAAGGCCCAAGATGGTCTATTAAGACATATACGATCCATTATTGGCCATTGTGTTCCACTTAGGCCTAATATGGCCCATTAACACATATATGATATAATATTGTGTATTGTGATCCATTAAGACATGTATGATCAACTATCGTTTAGGCCTAATATGGTCCATTAAGACATGTGTGATATACTATTGTCCATTGTGATCCAATATGGTTCATTAACATATCTATGACCATTATTGGCCATTGTAACCCAGTAAAGCCCAATATGGTCTATTAACACATATACCATTAGGGATGAGTTTGGTACTAGTACTGGTACCGATGTCGGTACCGAAGATGCCGATACCGGAAATAATCAAATTGGGTACAGGTACCGGTACCAAAAAATGTTCGGTATGGTACTGTACAGTACTCGTACCGCAACGCTATATGAAAGTAAAATTCGGAAAACTATCGGTATCGTATCAAACTGAAATTACCAGTACTGAAAACAATTAACTACGAGAAATCCGGTACCATATTAATATGGATACATTAATATTTCATTTAGAAGAAAACAAATACGGTTTAAAGTATATAATATTTAATAATAGTTTGAATTATTAAATATCTAGTAATTTTTTTTTGTTTTTTAATATTAAATAATGTAATTTTTTAAATAAGAATGTTATTTGAGTGAAAAGTTTTGAATCAAATATTTTGGGGGGAAGTTTAAGTTTTAGGATGAAATATTTTGGGGGGAAGTTCAAGTTTTATGATGAAATATTTTGGGGGGAAGTTTAAGTTTTAGGATAAAATATTTTGGGGGGAAGTTTAAGTTCTAGGATGAAATATTTTGAGAGGAAGTTTAAGTTTTAGAATAAAATATTTTGGAGGGAAGTTTTAGTATGAAATATTTTAGGTGGAAGTTTAAGTTTTGAAATTAAATATTTTGGGGGAATTTTTAAAGATGTAGTAAGTTTAACATTCGGTCACACATTTTTTTAATGATATTTGATAATATTTCATCACACAAAATAAACAAAATGATGATTGTGTGACGAATGTTAACGTAAAACCACATTATATTTTGTAATTTTAAGTGTGACTATTGTCTAACATTTGGTTACATAAAATAATATATGTGGTCGTATGTATTAGATTTTAGCCACATTATTAAACATATAATGTGGTCGTAGAACACATTTGGCCACACTTTTCTAATGTGGATGTTTTATCTTAATGTGTGGCTAAAGGTTTGGAATAGTTTTGTGTTTAGTCACGCGAAACAAATTCAGTAACCGTAGATCAAATTTGGCCACACTTTTTTTGTGTGACTAATAAATGTCACAGTTTTTTCTTAAAGTGTAGCTAAAGGTTTTGAATACACATGTTATTGGTCACAGAAAAATATATAATGTGATCATAGATAATATTTAGCCACACTTTGATAGTGTAGCAAATATATGCCACAAATTTTTTCTTAAAGTGTGGCTAAAGGTGTGAAATACATGTTTTTTTGTCACATGAAACAAAAATATGTGGCCATAGATAACATTTGGTCACACAATTCAATTTGTGGCTAATAAATGTTACATTATTTCTAAAAGTGTGGCTAAAGGTTCTGAACTGGTATAAATGGTCACATTAATAATAAAATGTGTGGCTAAAGGTGTTTTACAATGTTATGAATAACCTTTAGCCACACATTTTTATAAAAGTGTGGCTGGGCGGTTTTGCCAAAAGTGTGGCCGTAGCCCCTTTTTCACGTAGTGGGTATCGTATCGGTACCAAATTTACTGTACCAAATCATTTTCGATACCAATTTGGTACCCCCTTTTGGCATTTTCAGAATCGTTACTTTCAGTTCGACACCGGTTTAGCACCATACCTGTATTTATTGATTTTTATCTTCAAATACCATACCGTATTGTACTGAGCATTTTCGGTGCCGGTACCTAATTTCGATGATTTTCCGGATCGGTACTTTCGGTACCGTTACCGGTACCGAGCTCATCCATATTTTAACGTGTTAGCACCGTAATAACTTAACTGAAAACAACCGAATTTCCAACGTGTAGGACGTGTGGGTCCTATTATTATATATTAGGTTATTTAAAATTGTTTTTTAGGATGGAGTGACTATCCTTTTCACGACATTTCATTTATGTTTGATATTCGGTATCTGCTTGCCGTTACTGACACGCGTTTTGCAGTCATTGTGTCCCCGCCGCAATGTAGGACGTGTGGGTCCTATCATTATATATTAGGTTATTTAAAATCATTTTTTTAGGACGGATGACTATCCTTTTCACGACATTTTTATTTATGTTTGATATTAGGTATCTGCTGCCGTTACTGACACGCGTTTTGCAGTCATTGGGTCCCCGCCGCAACGCGCGGGCAATTGGAAAATCAACTAGTTAATATTAATTAATAATATTAATTGCATTCTAAATTTAATATATAGGTAATAATTACTTATAGGTAATAATAATATTAATAATATTAATTGCATTCTAAATTTAAAATATATATTACTATTCATTAATATATATTACTATTCATTTAATATATACTAGATGGAACCCGCCGGCGTTGCGGCCAAGGCATACATATTAAGACGCAACGTCCACAAAAGTTAGATGGAAAGCCCCCCGCGTTGCAGCGGGGAATGTTAAATGGCATTAGACATTAACCATTATAACCTATGACATTCAAAACTTATAAAACATCAATCAAGTTGAATTACAAAAACATACAGACATGTTTCATAAGGAATCAAAATGAAAACAACATTACAGTATATAAACATAAGTTATGAAATCCACAAAACTTAAATGACTCATATATAGCTTGTTCCATTTGGTGATCTTGATGACCGAGGCCAAGTCCCCAACATAAACCAGATTACCATTTTTCTTTCTAACAATAATAAAACCATCTTTAAAGGTAGTAAAAAATGGAGATAAAATAAAACCATCTTTATGGAGATTACCATTTTTGGTCAGCCTTCTCGTGGTGGCACGGATCACTTTCAGCTCCATTGCATTAATTTCCAAAAGCCTCTGAACTATGTTCTCTCCATAGCTTCTAACTGGAAAAGGTCTTAACATGAAAAATTATTTGACTAAGATATCTGGGAAAAATATATTGTTTTAAGCGATAAAGAGCCATGTTACCTACCTGGGGATTAGCAAGTTCCGAAATTCATAAGCAGTTCCAACACCAAAATTCATAACCAGCACTTTAATATATATTACTATTCATTTAATATAAATTTAATATATATTACTATTCATTGCATTTAAATTTAATATATAGGTAATAGGTAAATATAGGTAATTAATATTAATTGCATTCTAAATTTAATATATATTACTATTCATTGCATTCTAAATTTAATATATATAGGTAATATATATAGGTAATTGTAGAAAAAATAAAAAAAAAATCACCCATTTTAAGAAAAATCAGATAAAATTTAACAGGTATACGGTTAGCTAGCTACCATAATTTGCAGCTGAAAAAAAAGGAGTTGGCAAATTGGCGACAGATTCAAATAGGTTACAAAATGTTTATAAGGAAAATTAAAATAAGATCGGTAGTCAAAATTCCTCGTCGCGATTTCCGATGTTTTAAAACTGGTTTTTATACCATATCAGATTTGACTCAGAAACGGTTTAACAGGGTGTACCGACGGTTCTACCAGGTGTACCACTACCAGGTGATTTAATCGGTTCAACCGGCCGGTTTGAACCGGCTTTTAAAACATTGTGATTTTCTATAAAAGAATAAAAATAAACCTGATCGCCAATTCAAGATGGACTTTTCTACCACTAAAATCTGTAGCAAACGATTTCGGTCACAAAAAAAAATATCGTAAACAAGCTTAGATAGCTTCAAACCTTTTTTGTCAATGGTCATTAATTAAATGCCTCTAGCTAGCGACCGATTGCGATCGCTTTGATGGTATAATACATGACCATTAGTGTATGTATAACTTGACCGTTGACGAGGTATGACCCGATTCACCTAACTCGAATCAGCCAAACCTTTTCAATAACCCACGTGTTATTCTAGAAGATTCTATCTAAATGAATGGATATCGTTAACTAACGAATCTCCCAAATATTAGGAAGATTTGCATGATCTCCTATTTCTCGGATACAATCCCTACGTAAATACAACTCTTAAATAAAGGGAAACCGTAATCAACAATCACTATAAATACATAGTCATAAATACTTTCCCTCTCTCTCTCTCTCTCTCCCTCTCTCTCTCTAAACTGATCTCCACACAAACCGAACTATATTTTCACACTGGAGGGTGATCATAGTGTTCTGTTTTGTAGGCAACAACTCTGATTGTCGTCGTGGAAGTTAACGAAAGGAGATCGACCCCGTACATGTTTCTTCAATCGTAAATATCCTAACAAATGTTAGGTTTTGGCATTGTTACAACACTGCTCTATAAGGATGAAATGAAATTTGTACTATGTGCATATAGTCTAACCCTAATTATCATAAATTCATAATAAATGTACTGTTAAAGCATTGTTACAACACTGCTCTATAAGGGTGTACGGGGCACCCTTCGGGGACCCCTTCGGTGACAAAAAACACCGACCGCAAAGCACCGCCGTTGATGCGGGAGAGGAAATCGGGACAGGAAACCGGTGGCGGCTCACCGAAGAGAGAGGGAGGAGAGAGAGAGGGGCGGTCCAATCACAGCTTCCTTTTTTTTTTTTTTTTTAAAAAAAAAAAAACCAATTCACCTAAGAGGGGTGCCGCCATCAATTTAGGGTGTTAGGGGAGTTTAAGAGAGGAGTTGACGTGGCACACAAGGATTGGTTGGGCGTAAGAGAGGGGACTCACCTCTTAGGTGAGCACCCTTACACCTAAGGATGAAATGAAATTTGTACTATGTGCATATAGTCTAACCCTAATTATCATAAATTCATAATAAATGAACGTAAATATGGTAACAAATGTTTTGTTAAGGAATTGTTAGGTTATGGGGTATACTTTCACACCCCTTAATTACTCGTAGACGTCACATCACCTATTTGACCCTCTTTCACTTTACCTCACAACAAGGAAATGGTTTAACCCACATTAACGCCCCTTAAATTATTAAATAAACATATATAGCATGTTGTGTGTGTGTGTAAATTTTGCAATGCTTGATTCCCTCCCTCTCTCTGATCTCCTGGTTAACTTCTTAACATATGAAGCTTTTAATGCCTCTAACACCCTTCTAGGATTACGCCTATGGATGTTAGAGTATACCAAGTGGCCTTAGAGCAATGCTCACCGGAATCAAATCAAATCAAATGAAGATTTTTGTAGCAGTGTGCATGCGTAGGACCATAAGAATCGTAATAAATGTTATGTTCAAAATAACAGGGGTGTCAATCGTGTCGGGTTAATGGGTTGCCGGCAGTGACGAAGCTTGAGATTTCCGACCGGTGGGTTGAAAACTTATATACCCAAAAATTTCTATAAGACGGGGGGGGGGGCGAAAACGTATATACCAAACAGTTCTATACGAAAACTACAAACTCTCCCTATCGAGCGAAAAGTTCAGGGGGTCGGCCGCCCCTCCCGCCTATGAAGCTGCGCCAATGGTTGCCAGGTTGGTTGGTGGTTGAAATGTTCAACCCGAACCTGGCCCATATTATTTTTCTAATTATAGATTTCAACCCTAACCTGCACACATATAAATGTGGGTCAACCTGACCCTTTAACCTGTATTTTTAAATGAGCCATACAATTAGACGATTTTTAAGTGAGTGTGTTTTAAGCGGTTATCGATAACATGTTTAATGTTTAATATAAGTGTGACATGTTAATAATATATATGTGTCAAAACTAACATTATAATGACTAAATTGCCTATTTGCCCAAGTAAATAGAAGCAAAAAAAAACAAAAATATAAAAAAAAATCTAAATAGTTAAACGAGTTAACAAGTCAACTCCTTTTATACGGGTCAAACCGAACTCAACATGTTTTAATACGAATCGTATTAATCGACCTAAACTTGTTTTTTTTTTTCGTATCAAGTTGATAGATCGTGTCAAAAATTGTCGCCCCTACAAAATATTGTAATAACATTGTTCAAATCACAAGTGTGCACTAGGGACCTTACCACCATTCACGGCTACTCAGGGAGGCCCATTAGATAATACATGCTAAATTTACATAAACACCCCTCATGCACCATATATTTCTTCATCCCATAATAACAATATTATATGTTATCTAATCTTTATCCAACAAAGTGGACACTCGTATCAACCACTATAAAAACATCCTGAATCCTTGAACAAACATAAATAAAACCCAACAAAATGCATTTCAAAACCTACCAAATTGCTCTACTTATCATTCTCTTCTTTATTACTGCCACTTTGGCATACAACCCTAAAGGTGGAAGAAAAAACCCTTGTGAACCAAATGTCCACTTCAACTTCAACTTCAACTACTGGATCAGCCCATGGTTCCATGGGACAGTAGTTGGGGTTATGGGTCAAGCCCTGGGGGTGGGTGGGGTTACGGGTCGGGTTCAGGCCGGTCTCCTCATGGGTTTGGTAAGGGTATGGGTTTGGTTATGGGTCTGGGAGTGGAAGTGGGAGTGGTTCAGGATCTGGTTATGGGTACGGGTCTGGTGGAGGTGGTGGAGCTCATGGTGGTGGACATGGTTATGGCGGTGGAAGCCACGGATAAAGCGGTTGCAGTTCTTTTGAAAAATATGTGTTTGGTTTAATTGTATGATAAATTGATTGTTTCACTGAACAAGGTATAAGAGTGTTTTTAGTAATCTAAATGTATGCTATGTAGTGTGGTGTGCAAGATCATTGTGATTATGATTGTGTTTATATTTGATGTAACGTGACATGGTTAAGTGTATTTATTAAGTTTTCTCTTCATAAATCATTGAACTTGTAGGTTTGTAATTTACATTCGTGATAACTTGGATATCTCTATAAACACTTTCAAATTGAATTACTTCGTTTGTACTTATCACAAATTTCAATCGGATAATTCTGAGGGAGATAAAAAACGAGTAGGTAATCTGATATGAAATCACGTACCAAAATCTGACCAGAGTATTTCTATGTATACACGAGAAATCAGTACAACATTTCAATAAAATGTCACAACTTTACAAATGAGTCAGTTAATTGATTGACGGTGATAATTGTCATTTTGTAGTTAACCCACCAGTAGATAACACAACAATAGTTATAGAGCCGGGCAATATTGACCTTAGTATAATAAAATAGTTTATATAAAACATTTTAGTAAAACAATATGGGAGAATGTTTTGTAAGAGAAGTTGTTTCAAATGAAAATGATCCAAAAGAAAATTGCTTATATTTAAGAGGTATTTAGTCATCCAAAAATGGAAATACAAAAAGCTAACCGAACTGTAAAAAAATGTGTTTAGCAAATTAAGCATGGTTCGAGTGTCATGTGCTCTATATATTTGGAGAGTTCCTACAACACAACTCATTGTTAGCTTCGTCACACGTTTGTATATAGTCTTTATAACGATCAAGGAAGAAAGCAATCAGGGGTGGCAATTCTTATCACATCTTGAAACACGACCAAAAGTAATAAAAAAATATTTATATATTCAGGTTTTGTGTTGTCATGTCTACCAAGTTAAATAAAGGAATATTGGATTTTAATAATCTCAACTAGTCGCAGTTGGCCGCAAACAATCTCAACTTAAAAAATAACCACTAGCAGTCCAACTATTAATATATTGGTCTCCAATGGACCCTGACTAACAGAACCCTAGCGCCGTTAGTCTCCGATCACCGGGAAAAACGTTTTGGCCGGAAAACTCAAACATTTTCATCCCAAACCTCTTTGTAAACTTATTACAGACCTTTAAGAACATTTTTCTAGTAAAAGTCCTAATTATCGAGGTCGGCGGGAAAACTTATTTTTGCCTGAAAAAGTCAACTTTTTGGCAGAGAAAATGCAACATTTTCGTCCCAAACCTCTTTAAACCTTAGATAGGACCTTTAGGAACCTTGTTTCCGCAACCGGAGACTACCTGCGTTAGTGTCCTGTTAATTAGGGTTCATTAGAGGCCAATATGTTAATTAGTGGCGACTGCCAAGTGGTTGATTTTTAAAGTTCAGGACTGTTGGCGGCCAGCTACTAGTGTTGAAAGTGACGAATATTTTTGATTATTATTATTATTATTATTTTATTATTATTATATTATTATTATATTATATAATTATTATATTAATTATTATTTAATTTATAGGTAGATTATCACCAGTTTACAAACATTTTATTTTACAACCAACCAACTCCTTTACTGATGCATTTGCAAGCTTGATTATAACAATTTACAAACATTTTTATTTGTTTTGAGTCAAGAGTGATGTTTTTAAACCGAACACAACTGCTCAAATGAAAGTAAATGTAAA